>NC_080170.1:90899053-91119053 GCF_950295315.1 Erinaceus europaeus | reverse complement strand
TCCCTATGTTCAATCCTAGACATTGCATAAAATGATAGTGGAGCTATTCTCTTATTCTCCTTCTCTCTAGCTCTCCATAAAAAGCAAGTGAAAAATAACAAAATAGACATTAAAATTAATTTACTATACATATTTAAGGGTAATATAAAGAAGACTGACTGTTAAATTTTGGCCAAGAAGTTATTAAATTGATATTAAGGCACTAAGTTGATAATAAGTAACTTATTTTATTTCCAAAATACATGGTAAACTATTTTCATTTTATTAAATTATAAAAATAAACTCATTTGGAGTGAATTTAAGATAAACTTAAGGATCCTGTTAAAGCTCCCACTGTGTAAGAACTTCTGTAAAGTGTCATGTAGCTTTGTATAAAGCACAGTCATCATTAGGGAAAATAAATTTGGACAGGCTGGATTTAAAACTCCAGATTTGCTGCTTGCTGACTGTACATCTGTAAGTCTTAGTTTTATTACATATAAAATGGAAAAGAATAATACTAGCCATCAACTTGGGCATATTTAGTGAATAGGAAATGAGCCAATACACAAAAGTAGGTTAGCCCAATAACTGTTGATAACAAGAAGTCAATAAAGGTTAGTTTTAGTTATCTTCCTTTATTTCCTCTTCATTATAGTTTGTAAGATTGATCATTTCACCTTACTGATCTTCCTACAAAATATCAAGATAGACAAGGAAAGGAAAAATAAAAATAAACAAAGATATTGCTAAGTCATATTCTCATAATTTCTTAATTTCCCCTCTAAGACAATCCACAAGTTTTTGTCTTCTGGCTTGTCCTCCTCAGATCAATTCACTTAGTTCTCATTGTGACCTATTTAGGAAAGAAACCTAACATTCTTTTTATCTCTTACACAATTAACTGTTGCCTACTGGGGTGGAGTCCAGGACCCTTACTTTGAATTGCAGGGAGGGTTTTTTGGAACTGAGGACCATCCTGCCTCTTCAGCCTCCAACCAGATTACACCTGGTTACTTCCTGACCAAGTCCTTTCTGGTTAGGAGTTAGCTGAGAAAACATAAAAAAAAATTAAAAAAAAAAAGTTTTTAAAATCAGATTGACTTTATTGTCTTCCGTGAGGCTGTGTGACAGATATTTGCATTCAAAACACACTATGCTGTGAGGTCCTTGTGGGTAACATCTCCCATGTTTTAGGGAATCAATAACTATTTTTGAATATATTAAATAGCCATATTCATAGCATACAGATTTATAGAGTTGATAGAACCAAGTATTCTTTCAGGGGACAAAAGGAGACAAAAAAATAAAACCCTTTCCCTAAGCAAATTTGAAAACAATGAGGACATAGACATCAAAATCTAGTAGAAAGAGAAGACATGTTATCTCTATCTCTGATAAAGCAGGGCATGACTTAGGGGGCATAACAATAGTAGACTTCCTAACACTGAGCTCCAGTACTACCTAGTAGACTTCCTTACCCATCAGACATTGCACCACGGCCTACAAAGGGGACTGACTTAGCTTTGTAAACTCAGAACATTAAAGAGAAGAACACTAGCAGAAAGGGATGTTTTTGAGGTCACCTAGCTCCCAACTGTGGGAAGCAGCTTATTTCCAAAAGAAGAGTTATGCCACTGGAAGAGTTGCCTCCTCCTCTGAGTCAAGTGAGGAAGACAGGCCAAGAGGCTTAGAAAACTGATATAATTTGACCTTGATAATTTGCAGCCATGTCCTGCCCCCACTCCTAGTACCCTCATGTGCACTGATTGATTTAATATAGCATTGTGTTTCCAACCACTGTCAGCAAAACTGAATCACAGATATTCCCAGATTTCATAGCTGTCAATGGATTTATGAACTTCCTCTCTGCAATTCCCCCTTTGCATTTATTCTATGAATACAGATTGGATGCTGTATTTAGATAAACTTCTTATCAAAGATTTCAAAATTATTGTGGCTTCTAAAAAATGCTACTTCCCTTTTTACTTAACTAATTCAACTGAAGCCCAGTAAATAATTGTGCAGATCCTGCCAAGTGCCAACTACTTTAGAGTATAAAGGCAAGTATGTCCTGGTAGTCCTCTGAGTTTATAGTACAGTCAACACATTCTGGAGCTTTTCTCTTATGTAGAGAAAAAATAATTTGTTGAAATGGAAGGTAGTGCAGGCCATTCCCCATCCCACCCCACCCCCATTTCTAATTTCCAAATGTTTTTCCAAGTAGTTATGTGACTATTCACCCAGAATAGTTAGAGCCAAGATACTAATGATAAAATATTCATGGAGGCCACCAGAGAGCTATTTGTCTTCTTTCATCTTATCCATGCTGCCCAATCTCACTAAGGAGAACTGGGTGAGAGGGTCTGGATGAATTATTCTAATGCATCACCACAACTAAAAAAAAAAAAAACACTGAAACAGTGGATTCCTAAATCTCCTACAATTATTTGTTTAAAATTTTTTTCCCATTTTATATTTTTTACAGTGTATTTTATAATGCAAATCATAGGAAAGAGAGTTAGGATACAAGACACCACTCTGGCACATGTGGCACTGGGGATGGAACCAAGAGTCTCGGGCATGCAAAACTTGTACTCTACTAGCTGAGTTTTTTCCCAATCACCATCCTATCTTCTCAAGAAATCTGTTTTTCAATTCTATTGGACTCTGGATTCTGCAGGAGTGCCACAATATTTTATAACATCTTAAGCTTAAAATAAATTTTCTGCCTTGACCTCACTTGGTCTGAATCTTCTCATCACCAAATTGACACAATGATTCAAAAGAAACAGAAATTAGAGATTCAGAGCCAGGGTTGGCACTCAATTTCAACTTCGGATCAAAACTTTATGGAGAGGTAGATAATTTTGTCTACCCCTATCCTAATACAATGAAAAATATGAAACAGGTATTCATGTTTTCCTGATTTCAGAAAAAAAAAAAGCAGTTTCTCTTCTCCCTCCAATTCCGTGCTTCCACTGGCTAGTAGCAAGAGCACTAAGTAATTTCTAAAGGAACTTGTAATTTTCACTTTGAAGTAACTTGACAACATATATTGCATGAGGACAAACAGGAAGAGTAGTGCTAATATTTCTGCTTGAGAAAAGACTGACAAAACAATATAAAATTATTCACCTGGCAGGCACATTTTTTTTCTGTTAACTTATGAGATAGTATATAGATTCACAGCAGTGATAAAAATAGTTTGGTCACAGAACAAATCACCCCAAGAACTCAATGGCTTAAAACAATGACAGCACTTATGTTGGCCACAAATCTGCAAGTTAAGTAGGACTCAGAGGGATGGATATCTTGTCTCTGCTCCAGCCAGTACCATGGAGATGGGGTGGGAGTGGGGGAGAGGCTTGGAGCCTAGAAGGGTTAGTCATTTGATAGCCTTGATAGCTTGCTCACTCACTAGTCTGGAGGTTCCTGCTTTCTGTTAGCTGGATCCTTGGTGGGAGCTGTCACTCTGAATATGTTCTTATAGTCTTTCCCCTTCCTCACAAGGAGGAGCCAAGGAGGAGCTGTTTTGCTTATTAGAATTTAGCCTTTGAAACCATATGGCATCATTTACACTGCAGATGTAGACCCAGCCAGCTTCAAAGTGAGAAATTATAAATTCTGTTTCATGATGGACCATCAAACTCACATTGCAAGTAGAGGTGCAGATGGGCCAATTACAAGTCACAAGAGAAGATCCAGGACAACCAAATCCCCTTTTAAGTGACTATAAATTGGGAATTGAGATTATATGCATTTAAGTATATTGGAGATTAATCTGAAAAATACATATAGAAAAAGAGAAGGAAGGCATAAGGAAATGTGTGCTCAGGTTCTGGTCACTTTTCTATAATCCTCAACACAGCCTGGTACCACACATATAGTAAGTAGATCTTAGAGTTATCATTTGAAAAAAACACACATGAATAACTGCAGAGACTAAAAATGAAGGGTAAGTTTGGAGGGAAAAGTAATATTCTAGTAGAAATATACTGAGTTTGATATTCTGGTTATATTGAGAGTTTCCCATCGAAATGTCTTGCTAGTAAACTGTTAGTATAGTAGGTCTGCAGGTCAGAAGAAAGAACAGGAGTTCCGGAAAGAGTTTATGAAGAAAAGGACAAGACAAGGCTGCAAAGAAGGAGCCTAGAAAGGAAAACCAGGGAGGGAAGTTTAGGCAAAATTCTAAGTGGTTAATACCATAGGTCTTCTGAACAATTGGGTTTAATGTCTATAATACTTGCTTAACTACTCACCACTGTGTGCTTTCTTGGGTTTAGCTACTTAATTTTTCTGCACCTAATATCCTGTTATAACATCCTGTAATGATGTGTCCTGGAGCCCTGCTTCCCCAGAGCCCTGCCCCACTAGGGAAAGAGAGAGGCAGGCTGGGAGTATGGATCGACCAGTCAATGCCCATGTTCAGCGGGAAGCAATTACAGAAGTCAGACCTTCCACCGTCTGCACCCCATAATGACGCTGGGTCCATACTCCCAGAAGGATAAAGAATAGGAAAGCTATCAGGGGAGGGGATGGGATATGGCATTCTGGTGGTTGGGAACTGTGTGGAGTTGTACCCCTCATATCCTATGGTTTTTGTCATTGTTTCCTTTTTATAAATAAAAAATTTTAAAAAACATCTATTTCAGAGAACTATGGTTTAAATGGTTCAATATATGCAAATCATTTGGAAAAGAATCTGACACATTGTAAGCAATTATTGCATGATAATTATGTATGTGTGTATGCACATACTATAAGAGAAGAGTAGGAGGAAGAGAAAGATACAGGACTAGGAAACTGCTCAGCTCCGGCATAAAGTGCTCCCAAGGACTGAAACTATAGCTTCAGGGGCCTCAGGCATGCAAGTTAGTATTCTGATAGCTTAAGTTGTTTCCCTATCATTTTTTTAAAATCTACTATTTAAGAATGATCGAAGGCAGTCTAAGAAGAATATTGGGTATAAAAATTTTATGAAAATTTGGTGATAGTCCTGAGAATGACTACAGCTGTGTTCATCACTAAATTGTCTTATTCTGTAAATAAAGAGGGAATAAGATGCTGAGTTATATTTATTTCTCTCTTTTGTCACCAATGGGGCTTCACTTCTCTAGGCCAGAAAAAGAGAATACAGTGGTCCAGGAAGTGGCGCAGCAGATAAAAGTGTTGGGCTCTCAAGCATGGGGTCCCAAATTCAATCCCTTGCAGCTCAGAGACCCAAGTAATGTCTGGTCCTTTCTCACTCTCCTCTTATTTTTCTTATGAATAAATAAATAAAATATTTTTAAAAAGAAAAAGAGAATACAGACATACAGAGAAAGGCACCATAGCACTGAAGCTTCCCTCAGTATAGTGAAGGAATTCAAACCTGGGCTGTGCCCATGTAAAAGGAAATGAACAAATGAGATATCGTTCCTGTCCAGAATTCTATTTTCCTTTTTGTTTGTTATAACCTTTTTTTTTTTCCTCCAAAATTATATTGCTGGGGCTAGGAGGGTGCCTATAAATCCACTGCTTCTGGTGGCCATCTTTTTTCCACTTTATTGAATATAACAGAGAGAAATTGAGAGAAGAGGGGGAGATAGTGAAGGAGAGAGAAAGACAGACACCTACAGGCCTGCTTCACCTTGCATGAAGTGTCCTCCCTGCAGGTGGGGATCTGAGGCCTCCAACCCGCATCCTGCATGAGTTCTTGTGCTTTGTACTATGTGCCCTTAACTGGGTGTGCCACCACCTGGCCCCCCTAAGTTGCATTTTCTATAACAATGTTCACAAAGTTTGTATTTTTTTATTATTATTATTTATGAGAAAGACAGGAGGAGAGAGAAAGAACCAGACATCATTCTGGCACATGTGCTACAGGGGATCGAACTTTGGACCTCATGCTTGAGAGAGTCCAAAGCTTTACCACTGTGCACCACCAAAGTTTGTATTTTGAAAGGTGCTGTGGTAATATGTGTAATATCTGAAAGTATGACTCATAAATGTTGAAAATGTTGGACTGAATAAAATGAAAGTTTCCTTAAATGTATAAACTAATATGAGGTATGGTTTGCAAAGCAATGATAGAGAGAACATCATTTCCTGACTTATTTTAGAGATTGTATCATTAAACTAGTAGCTAGCTGGATGGGGGTAGATAGCATAATGGTTATGCAAAGAGACTCTCATATCTGAGGCTCTGAAGTCCCAGGTTCAATCCCCCACACCACCATAAGCCAGAGCTGAGCAGTACTCTGGGAAAAAAAAAAACTAGTAGCACACAATTTCTCAGTGCATGTCAAGGAAGAATCTCTTGAAAATACATATCAGCAGATCCACCTCTACAGATGCTGATTAGAGAGTCTGGAGTTATATTAATGGTTTTAAATTTTGTTAAATCTTCTTCATATTACCTTCCCTCTAAGAAACCTGAGAAGAGGAGTTTGACATTTCCCTATAAGACCTGTTTTTTAATCCTGTTCTGAGAAAAATGAATCTTGCAAAGGTAGATTCACCCAAAAATTGTGTATGTATAGTCAATGTATGGATAGGATCTGCCACCAAGAAGACTGAAAAATAAAGCTTCAACATTCATGAACAAATTTTTTAGCCGGTTCCAAGAAGCTTGGACCCCAGGCTCTCAAGAAAATCCAGAATTTGTTATAAGACAAACAAGCAAACAAAACCTTCTGACTCAAGAAATTTGTTCAGGCTAGAAGAATAAAGAATAGGTAATCTTGTGTCACAGTAAGTAAATAAGGACAAAAATTAATCAAACAAACACAATATAACCATTACCTGTGTACCTGCTGTGTCTCAAATACTTTCAGATATAGTGGATGAAATTTAACTTTGTGGTAGCCATAGTAAATATTTGGAAGCTTATGAATGTGAATACATTCAGCCTAGTGCCCCATGGAATTAGTAGTAATCTGACAGATCTCTAAGAATCCCCAATGACAATGTAACTTTAAGATAGAGTCACATTAAAGTTTCTAAAACTTATCAGAATTCAAAGCTAGAACAATGGGAATAGTTGTGTTGTCTGTATACCAGTTTAAAAATTAATCTAAGAACAATCTTGGAGATAACATTTTTGGAGATAGAAGCCAGGCAACCTTGTGAGTAGTCCTGACCAATCAGATTGAGAAAGTAATAACCTAAGGAATTCATTATTAAATCTAATCTGAAAGACTGTTTTAGGACTACATTGAAAATGAGATCTTTTATTTTTTTCTGGTAAATATTATATCCAGAGAGAATTTATTAAAGGGTAAATGGTTTAATGTATTCCTATTTTTACAGTCTGCTTTTAAAAGTTTTATGGTAAAAATAAAAGAAGATAAAAGCATGACATCACTTCCAGCCTTCTCCTTACATACTCAAGCAATTATTCATTTTATGTTCCGGGCAGAATAGCTTTTGATTGCAGTGAGTTTCTGCCTTTGCCATCATCCCTGGAATAGAGGAGATGAGAGTGAGAATAAATTAGTCTAAAAGGCCACCCATGCTGCTCTCTCCCAGACTGAAAAAAGACTAAAGAGACTTGACAACTAAGCATAGTACGCAATCCTAGATTAGAGTCTTTGAAGCATATTATTGGGACAATTGATTCAACTTGAATGGAGTTTGTGAATTCAACATTAGTAAGTGCCAACTATTTTCTGACTTTGATCCTTATATTGCAGTTATCTGGAGAATGTCTTTGAAGGGTTACACAAAACCAAGACTGGGGTAGTGGGTACCATGTTTAAAACTCACTCTCGAATGGCTCCAGGAAAGAATTATTGGTGCTATTCTAGTAGCTTTTCTGATGTTTGAAATTATTATTGAATTAGCATTATTTTTGGCAATTAAAAATAATACATTTATTTTATCTTGTTAGTTTAACACTGATGTCTCAAGTTCTAGGTAAACTAGCTTATATTCTGAAATTACTTAAGCTCTGCTTTTCCAATTTCTATACCTCTTATTTTTTTCAGTCTTTTAATTGTTAGAAAAAGTCCAGTAGTCATAGAGAGAATAGGCATCTTGATTTTTTCCCCTAATTTTAGTAGAAATGCTCTCCATTAAGTACAATGCTGGTTTTAGGGGATATATAAGCACAAATTTCTATCTTCTTGAATATTTTATCAGGAAATTTTCCAAATGCACATTTTTTAGCAGCTAGGGAATAATTATGTGATTGTTACTCTTAAATCTACTAGTAAAGTATTAATATTCATAGATTTCTCAATGCTGAATCATCTTTACAGTCTATAAGTGACTTCTACATGGTCACAGTGTATTTTAGTTGTGCTTGTTTCTGTTTTCTAATATTTAATCTAGTGGTTTTTAAAAAATTTTTAAATATTTATTTATTTTCCCTTTTGTTGCCCTTGTTTTATTGTTGCAGTTATTATTGTTGTTCTTGATGTCATCATTGTTGGATAGGACAGAGAGAAATGGAGAGAGGAGGGGAAAACAAGGAGGGGGAGAGAAAGGCAGACACCTGCAAACCTGCTTCATCATTTGTGAAGCAACTCCCCTGCAGGTGGGTAGCCAGGGACTCGAAATGGGATCCTTACGCTGGTCCTTGCGCTTTGCACCATACTACCGCCCGACTCCCTTAATCTGGTGTTTTACACTGACACTGGATATTTGGAAATATGTTTACATTATGTCACATATTAGGGGCTGGAGAAAGAGTTTACTGGAAGGTGGATAGCTGCCATGCATGTAACCCAGCTTTGGGCTGGAGCCTCACATGGGAAGAACTAGAAGAAATTCAGTATTCCAGGGAAGTCACTTGTGTGCTATGCCCCCCTGCTTGTAAATATGTTAGAATCATGTTATTCCATACATTTCTTAAGAGAAATTTTTTTTATATTTATTTTCCCTTTTTTTGCCCTTGTTTAACATTGTTGTGGTTACTATTGTTGTTGTTACTGATGTCGTTGTTGTTGGATAGGACAAAGAGAAATGGAGAGAGGAGGGGAAGATAGAGAGGCTGAGAGAAAGATAGACACACGCAGATCTGCTTCACTACTTGTGAAGCGACTCCCCTGCAGGCGGGGAGCCAGTCCTTGGTGCTTTGCGCCACGTGTGCTTAACCCACTGCACCACCGCCCAACTCCCAAGAGAAACAATTTCATACAAGGAAACTTGGTGATAACAGAGAACAAACAAAGGAAACAGGTTAAGATAGGAATAAAGAAATTTGGCTTCTAAGCTATAGGACCAAGAGGAAATTACAACTCTCTCATTACTCTTTAATTTAAAAAAAGAATATTTATTTATTGACAGAGACAGCCAGAAATCAAGAGGGAGGTGAGAGATAGAGAGGCAGGGAGAAAGAGAAACACCTGCAGCACTGCTTCGCTAGTTGCAAAGCTTTCCCTCTGTGGATGGGGACTGGGGGCTTGAACCCAGGGGCTTGCACACTGTAACACATGCACTCAACCAGGTGCACCACCACCTGGCCCCTAGAACTTATTTCTCCACTTCTGCATTCTACTTTCTTGTTCTCAGATAGGAGAATTTACCTCAATAGGCTATGTGGGGATTAAATGATAAAATGCCTGTAAAGACTTCACTGCAATGTCTGACACAATGTAAATCCACATAAACATTGATACTTCACTATGAAGTATTATTTTTCTTCTGCTGCTTCTCACATTAGAAAGAGATGGTCCCAGGGTCATTGTGGGTTGCAGAAGGTAGAAGGTCTGGCTTCTGTAATTGCTTCCCCGCTGAACATGGGCGTTGACTGGTCGGTCCATACTCTCAGTCTGCCTCTCTCTTTCCCTAGTAGGGTGTGTCTCTGGGGAAGCTGAGCTTCAGGACACATTGGTGGGGTCTTCAGTCCAGGGAAGCCTGGCCGGCATCCTGATGGCATCTGGAACCTGGTGACTGAAAAGAGAGTTAACATACGAAGCCAAACAAATTGTTGAGCAATCATGGACCCAAAGCTTGGAATAGTGGAGAGGAAGTGTTAGGGGGGTACTCACTGCAAACTCTAGTGTACTTCTGCTTTCAGGTATATATTTTGCAGTAGTTTATGGATACGTGTGAACATCTGCTCTCTCTCACAGAAACTGGTGTATATCTAGGTTTTGGGACTTTGTTAGAAAGTGAACCACCTGAGATGAAATTAGAGTATACTATGAAAGAAAAGGTCTCACCCGAGTAATGAAGTTGAAGGGTTGTCATTCCACACGTGAAGTCTCTGGACACAGTCTGAAGTGAAGCATGTTGAGGTGGCAATCGTTGCGTTGGTTAGGTTGTGATCGGCGGATGCAAAATTATTTGGTATGGATTGGGAGGGGCATACGGGAAAGTGAGCTCTATCCAAGGGTTCCAGGACTGGGGGAAGTAGGAGATGTGAGGTTCCTGCTGTCTTAGGGTTCAAAAAGACAATCGATAGTTAATGTTATTATCACATTATTTGGTAACTGGGTTAACTTTGAAAAGTCCTTTTGTTATGGTTTTGTTATATACAAGTGCCCAGTATCTTATATATAGCTGTGCTATTCGATGCTTCTGATCTACTTGGTCTAGGCTTTTGAGAGAGTCCGCATATCAAATACACAGCCTATATATTAAAAAGATTCAGTTTGTGTTTTGAAAAACTTTGAGACATACAATTAATTTTACCCCTCTCAAATTAATTAACTAGTGATTTATATGTCTACATTTTGCTAGGAGTGTACATAAACACCATTCCCACCACAATGACCCTGAGTCCATGCTCCCAGAGGGATAGAGAATGGGAAAGCTATCAGGAGAGGGGGTGGGATATGGAGATTGGGTGGTGGGAATTGTGTGGAGTTGTACCCCTCCTACCCTATGGTTTTGTTAATTAATCCTTTCTTAAATAAAAAAATAAAAAATAAATACATAAATAAAAAAGAAAGAGATGGTATTGGGATCAATGGCACATATATCGTAGTTTCTCTGGAGTTGCTTAATGTCTTGGTTTAAATCCTCCCCCAGCAGTTTTCTATGATTACCAACCATGAGGGAGATTAAGCAGACTTGTCTAGGGGGCCAAATTTGCATTCTGTTTCTTCTTTTATGGTTTCTCCATTCTAGACTAGCAGAATATAAACAAAAAGCTCTTGATGGGTGCCAAGTGGTGGAGGTAGGGGGTTGAAAAAGAATAGGAAAGGGAAATAAAATGTCTGGAATTCCTACTACATTCCAGACACTAACCTTGTTATGTCTGCATCAATTCTCAAAACTCGAGAGAGGGTGGATCTGAGCATTATCTCTCTGCTCCAGAGTTAAGTTTTTTTTTTTCTTCTTCTCACCCATAGTCTCTTCAAATGAAACAATAAGGAAGATTAATTATCTCTGGGTTGGGCTCTTGACTATTCCAGCTCTTAGTGTTTTGAACCTTTGGAAATCACTCTGTACAGAGCAGTGGTCAAGCTTCTAGGATTCTTGAGTATGGAGGAGGTAAGTAGAGTTCCAATTTATTGCTATATTATTTCACAATGGTTTAATATTGATACATTTATCTTACAACTTTCTTCAAATTCTAGAGAAGAAAATGCTACCTACCATGCTAAGATGAGTAGACAGAGTATTGTGTGAAATATGGCTAAAAAGAAGTTAGTCTAAAGACATTTGACTTTGTGCTGAATCTAGACAGTAGAAGCTAAAAGAGAAAAGTAAATCTGGTGACTTCAGCTTTCACTTTCTCAATCATACCCTTTCTCCTTCTCTATGGAGTACAGGCTGACCTCAATCCCTGTTTCTTCTTTGAGCCTCAGCAGAATCTCCTGATGAAGGAGGACAATGTGGATAGAGAAAAACCGCAAAAAGATGAAGTTGATGATGTTCAACACATTGGTGAGTACTCTCTTGAATGGTGGATTTCATTCTTAGAGAATTTCAGTAAATATTTGCAAGAATCTATGCATCAACACATATATACTGAGAATGACTTGGTGTTTTCCAGCATAAATTCAGGAATTCAGGAAGCACTGAAAAGGTAGTCTAAGTCTGTTAATCCTTCCTTAGAGCCTTGGTTCTACGCTTAGTTGCCTTGCTGAAAACATACCAAAGTTTTGTTTAGACCAGCTACCAAATGATGGAGATTGAAGCAGCTGGTGTGAAGAGTCCCCATCCTCCTCCCCCTCAGTGGCTTGTCAGTCATTCAGAAACCAAAGCCCTTAAAAAAGGAAGTAAGATAGGTTGCATTGTTTGTGTGATCTTAAGAATTCCAGCATAAACTCAGGAAGCACCAGATAGTCTGAGTCTACTAATCCTTCCTTAGAGCCTTGGTGATGTGCTTAGTTGCCTTGCTGAAAACATAACAAAATTGAGGTTTCAACTCAACCACTTCCAGCTCACATGATTTGTGTTTCTTTAGTCTTCATAATATACTCCCTAACAATAAATGTAGAAATAGTGGACTCATATCTTTCTTTCTTTATTTTATTTATTTATTTATTTATTTTGTCATTAGTGGCTCTTTACCATTCTGGACTGACTCTGACAGAGATAGGTGATAGGTAGGTAGATAGATAGATAGATAGATAGATAGATAGATATGATAAGATACCATAGTGTGAGAACTTCCTCCAATGTGCTATGGGCTGAGATCCACCCTAAGTCTTATGCATGACAAAGCAGGCACTCTATCTAAGTGAGCTATTTTGCCTTCCCATTCCTCATTGATTTCTATTAGCCTTCAAATGATAAAGTAACTGTTTTGTTTGGTTTGGGGTAGGGAGGAAAACTTTTTGAAATATGCTGGGAACAGCTTTGTCAATATTTCCCTATAACATGGTAGTCATTTTAGCACTACAAAGAACCTTTTATAAAAGGAAGAGTGATTTCAAGCTAGATTTTCATTTGTTCTTTTTGCTAAATTCTAGACACAACACAGCAATTAAAATAGAAAGTTTATACTAATGAAGTTTCTTCAGAAAAGATGAATCAATGGACTATATCTCACTATATATAAAAGAGAGATAAATTGACTTTAAAGAAATGCTTCAGACTGGGAGTATGGACCAACCAGTCAATGCCCATGTTCAGTGGGGAAGCAATTACAGAAGCCAGACCTTCTACCTTCTGCAACCCACAATGACCCTGGGTCCATGCTCCCAGAGGGATAGAGAATGGGAAAGCTATCAGGAGAGGGAGTGGGATATGGAGATTAGATGGTGGGAATTGTGTGTAATTGTACCCCTCCTACCCTATGGTTTTGTTAATTAATCCTTTTTTAAATAAAAAAGAAAAAAAAAAAGAAATGCCTCATACTTTTGTGAGGTCTGAGAAATCTGAAATAGGACATGCCCACAAGTAAGAGTTGCTGCTACAGTCTTGAATTTCAGTTCTGAGCTCTGAAGGCTGGTGATTCAAGCAAAGTTTTTATACTCAAGTCTTGGGAAGAATTCACTCCTTTCTGGTAAACTTTGATCTTTGTCCTTAACATCTCAACTACTGGATGAAACATACATTATAGAGAATATCTTGCTTACTGAATTAAATGTTAGCCACATCTTTAAAAAATTATCAAAGTGACTATTCTGTGAGAGTACAGTGTGTGATTACCAGCTTCCTCTGTGTGTTTCTCTCAACCTTTTTTTCTGATTCTGAGAGTTCTCATGGTTGTAGTGGAAAACAGGGGGTTGCTATTTTCCATAGGAGCAAAGTATTCATCTATTTATATAGTCATTGAGAATTCAACATGAAATGCAAATGGCCCATGGAACAGAAGACTTTCTTTTGAAAACTAATTATCAACAAATTATTCATTAGAGATGGTGTTGCCCTCCACACACTTGAACCCTTCAAAACTGCCTGTGGAAGAATTTTCCACCTGGATAGTCATTTTAATATTTTCTAAGTCCAAGTAGGATGCTGAACAAAACTCACCCCTCTAGCAGGAAAGCCATAAACCACACTGGGACTTGTCCAGACTGCATTGCCTATCAGTGCTCCACAGGCTAAAGGAATGAAATGACTTGGGTGATTCACCCCACTTTGACCAGCATTCCATTTGTGAGGGTCCTCAGACCCTGTCTGGGCTTTTCTTTTTTTTAATTTTATTTTTATTTTATTTTAATTTTTTATTTAAGAAAGGATTAATGAACAAAAACATAAGGTAGGAGGGGTACAACTCCACACAATTCCCACCACCCAATCTCCATATCCCACCCTCTCCCCTGATAGCTTTCCCATTCTCTATCCCTCTGGGAGCATGGACCCAGGGTTGTTGAGGGTTGCAGAAGGTAGAAGGTCTGGCTTCTGTAATTGCTTCCCCGCTGAACATGGGTTGGTCCATACTCCCAGTCTGCTTCTCTCTTTCCCTAGTAAGGTGTGTCTCTGGGGAAGCTGAGCTCCAGGATATATTGGTGGGGTCTTCAATCCAGGGAAGCCTGGCCAGCATCCTGGTGGCATCTGGAACTGTTTCCAGATGTGATCAGAGCACACGCTGCTAGCAGCTTCTCAGTCCGCCATCTTCCCCTGGTCTCCTGTCTGGGCTTTTCTTTCCTTTTTTAACCAGAGCACTGCTCAGCTCTGGCTAGTGGCGGTGTGAGGGACTGAACCTAGGACTTTGGAGCCACAGGCATGAGGTCTTTTGCATAATCATTATGCTGTCTAGCCCCTTTCCCTTGCCAGTTTGGGCTTTTCTAAGAGGAAAGCATCTAAAAGAAATGCCCTAGTGATAAGCATTGCCTATATCTCAAAGGAAAAAAGAAATCTTCAGATAGCTATGTATACTTACCAAGCACTGACTAAACCTCTAATCAAAACTTGCTGCTATACAATAAAAAGCTCTTTTACTAGCTTTCTTGACAACTCCCATGAGAGAAGCAATGCAATTATCCCTATGATGTGAAGCATTAACAATCTTAAGAAAGTAGCTCCAAGCCCACTGTGACACAGACATTTCACTGGAATATTAAATCACTGAATTTCCCATTTAGCATTTGACCAACAACCTATTTCATGCTTATTTCTAAGGTGATGATCTTAGGAAATGTGATGGTGGAGCCATGTCAACATTAAAAATAATAATAATAATAAGGGTAGGAAAAAAAGGCAGACAGACTGAGAGGTGGGCAGATTCATGATCTTAACTGGGCTCTTAATGAATAGTAAATTGCACAGCCTTGACCTTCATATAGCATATTAGGAAACAGAACCCGGACTAGTTTATCAGAATAGAGAGCTGAAGCTCCCCTTTCTGTTCTATCCTGGCCCTATACAATCAGTTTCTACTTCCTTCCTTTATTTGTCAGGCAGAGGAGTCAATGCAATGCATGTTTGGAAAAAGGAAATTACATAATTGAAAGAGTATTAGACATGAAACCTAAAAATCAAAGACTCATTTTTCCCCCCTCAAATCTGATCCCAGCATCCTGGGGTTTATAACCCTCTCTGTGTACTGTGGGCTCAGACAAACTACGCTACTCATCATTTCCTTCTCTGTCCTTGGCTTTGCCATTCCCCTGTCTTGTCTATTTCCTCTGCATGAAAGACCATTTTCTTTTCAATATAAAAGACACATATGTCGTCTTTCCTGATAGGCTCATTGGTGGTGATAACACCCTTTCTGAATTCATTTGTATGACTTTTTTTTTTTTGCAGTGCGTTTATTTCTATTACATGATCACATATAGTGAAATCCTTTTCTATAACACATGACAAATAATGGGCTGTTGGGAAAGTCATGATGCATTTTTCTATGTATTTCTATGCAAAAAGGCATCATGACTTTTCTGAAAGTAGAGAAAAACTGAGTACTCTGCAACATTGAGTACAGCTAAGAAAGTATAGTTTGCATTTTTCCTTTAAAAAATTATTATTGGGGTCCGGGCGGTAGCGCAGCGGTTTGAGCACACATGGAGCAAAGCACAAGAACCAGTTTAAGGATCGCGGTTTGAGTCTCCCCGTCCCGCCCCCCCCCCCCCCGTAGGGGGGTCGCTTCACAAGCGGTGAAGCAGGTCTGCAGGTGTCTATCTTTGTCTCCCCCCTCTGTCTTCTCCTCCTCTCTTGATTTCTCTCTGTCCTATCCAACAATGACAGCAACAACAACAATAACAACAACAACAACAATAAAACAAGGGCAACCAAAGGGAAAAAATTTTCTCCAGGAGCAGTGGATTCCTAGTGCAGGCACCGAGCCTCAGCAATAACCCTGAAGACAAAATATATATATTATTACTATTACTATTATTATTATTGCCTCCAGGGGAGCCGTGGGCTCGAACTGAGATATCTGCGTGGGTCCTTATGCTTATTACAATGTGCGCTTAACCTGGTGCACCACCGCTTAGTCCCGTTTTGCATTTTTTTCCTGCCGAGATCAGAAAAGTCATAATGAAAACATCTTATTGTAAATATTCCAAACAGGAAAAGTTGACTAACTCAGGATCCACACTTGAATAAAAGGTTGGACATAGTAAGTTTAAGTGAGGTAGATTCATCTAAAGGAAAACCACACATGTGTACACACACACACCAGCAAAGCATCCTTTGTATGCCTGATTCTATTACACACAGAAAAATTTGGGAGAAAAGAGACAAGACTATACGCTTGAAGTTGAAGGTTATCAGATGTTCCAAATATATTTAAATTAGTCTCATAATTATAAAACTTATCCTTTAATAATTTGAATATAAATGTAAAAGAGCACTGATGATAAATTTCCATTTTAATTACAGGTATTTTTCTAGTATTAATTTGAAGGCCTGATGTATTATTTATGTTTCATATATTAAATGTGAATTTGAAAACACAGAATAAAGGGGACCTGCAAATGGCATGTACAAGGACCCCAGTTCAAGCCAACAATGCCTACCTGCAAGGGTAACCTTCATGAACAGTGAAGCAGTACTACAAGTATTTTTCTCTCTTTTGTCTCTATCCAAACTAAACAAATAAAACAAAGATTGCCGGGAGCCAATGTATTTGTGATGTCATGGAAGTACTGAGCCCTAGCAGTAACCCTGGTCGTAATTAAAGAGAAAAAAAAAATAGGGGCCACATGGTGGCGCACCTGGTTGAGCTCATATTAAAGTGTGCAAGGATCCAAATTCTATATGCAAGTGGCGAAGCAGGGCTGCAAGTGTCTCTCTGTCTCTCTCCCTCTCTAGGTCCCTCTTCCCTCTCTGTTTCTGACTGTCTCTATCCAATAAATAAATAAAGATAATAAAAAATTTAAAAAATAAAAAATAAACTTCAAAATTAGTAGGTTTATTGAAATAAGATGTACATAAGATAGAAAACAGTCAGAAGCAAAATCTTTTTTTTTTTTTTGCCTCCAGGGCTATCGCTGGGTCTCAGTGCCAGCACTAGGAATCCACTGCTCCTAGACGCTATTTTTTCCATTTTGTTGCCCTTGTTGTGGTTGTTATTGTTGTTATATAGCTGCTGTTGTTGTATAGAACAGAGAAAAATTGAGAAAGGAGGGGAAGACAGAGAGGAAGAAAGAAAGACAGACACCTGTAGACCTGCTTCAGCACTTGCAAAGTGACTCCTCTGCAGGTGGAGAACCGAGGACTAGAACCCAGATCCTTGTGCTTTGTGCCATGTGCACTTAACCCAGTGTGCTACACCCAGTGTGCTACAGCCCAGCCCCCAGAAGCAAAACCTTCATTGCTCTAGTACAATTATTTAATAGTGAAGTTGAGGCTGAGCTTCCTAGCAACTATAATACAAAGGAAA
Source organism: Erinaceus europaeus (assembly GCF_950295315.1). Taxonomy (NCBI): domain Eukaryota; kingdom Metazoa; phylum Chordata; class Mammalia; order Eulipotyphla; family Erinaceidae; genus Erinaceus; species Erinaceus europaeus. The sequence goes on along the minus strand of NC_080170.1, from coordinate 91,101,415 downwards.
ACATTACATAGGCCTTTCTAACAATGCTTGCAAATTCAATATGAATATAACTTTCCTAAGAATTGAAAGCACACTGATTCCTTTTTAAGGAGACAGAAACCTTCAGGGTTCTAAATTCTGAAAAGAGCTTGTGACAAGGATCTTAAGTGGAATATTAAAGTACAATAGATGATGTCATTAACAATGGTTCCACAGGAGAAGGGAAAATATGATGAAAACTGCTCTTTTGATGAAAGACAATATGCTCAGTGAAATAATCCAGACACAGAAAGAGAAAAAATTCTATGAGTTTGCTTATATGTGCTCTCTAAGAAAGTCAAATGCATAGAAAGCAAAATTGTCTTTTTGGGAGGAGAGAGGTAGAGAGAAATGGGGAGATGTTCGTAAAGGGTACAAAGTTGAAGTTAAATAAGATAAGTAAATCTAGAGATTTAATGTAATTGTAATTACTGTATTCAATATTGAAAATAAGAGAGATTTCCAGTTTTCTCACCACACACACAATAAAAATAGCATCTTAAAATATATTAATTAAACTCCAATGCAAATAATTTTTCATTATGTGTAGGCCTGTCAAATCATTGTTAAATATCTCCATATGTATCATCTTTATTTTAAAAAGATGCCTGTTGGAAGTTGGGCAGTAATACAGGAGGCAAGTGCAGGTGGCACAAAGTGCAAGGAGAGGTGTAAGGATCCCGGTTCAAACTCCCGGCTCCCCACCTGCAGGGGAGTTGCTTCACAAGCGGTGAAGCAGGTCTGCAGGTGTCTATCCTTCTCTCCCCCTCTCTGTCTTCCCCTCCTCTCTCCATTTCTCTCTGTCCTATCCAACAATGATGACATCAATAGCAACAACAACAATAACTACAACAATGAAACATCAAGGGCAACAAAAGGGAATAAATAAATAAAATTAATATTTTTTTAAAAAGCTGCCTGTGTCCCAATTACTTTTTAAAAAAATATATTTATTTATTTATTCTCTTTTGTTGCCCTTGTTTTATTGTTGTAGTTATTATTGTTGTCATTGTTGTTGGATAGGACAGAGAAATGGAGAGAGCAGGGGAAGACATAGAAGGGGGAGAGAAGGATAGACATCTACAGACCTGTTTCACGGCTTGTGAAGCGACGCCTCAGTGGGTCCTTGCACTTTGCGCCACCTGCACTTAACCCACTGTCTGACTCCCCCAAATTGCTTTTATATAAGCTATCAGCTGAGTTATCTTAGCTTTTTGTGCCTTATTCACTTTTTAATAATTTCTTAGGAGTAAAGCTTTTATTTATTCATTTAAAATATTTTTTATTGCCACGAAGGTTATCAATGTGGAAGGTTATCAATGTGCCTGATAGACAAATCTGTTCCCAGAGGCCATTTTTTTCTTTTTTTCTCTCATTTTTTTTTTTTATTTGACAGTACAGATGGACATTGAGAGGGGAAGGGAAGATACAGAGGGAGAGAGAACAATCACCATTCATGAAGCTTCCCCTTTGCAGGTGGGAAGCTGGGGCTCAAACCTGGGTCCTCATACATGGCAATGTGTCTGCTTAACCAGATTGGCCTCCACTTTTTTTCACTTATAAAATGGGAGCAGTAACAATAGTTTGCAATATCATTAAAGGGATTGAACTAACTAATAATGTAACATATCTGGAAAAGTGCCTGGTACATACAATAACTTTTATTCTCAATAAAGGTTAACTATATATTCTTAGATGTGAATATTTTCAACTATGACAATTCCTGGATGTATTGTCCTTCTGGGTCTTTCTAAGAACTTAAGCTTCTGAGATAGGAGCTACCGCAAAGTTTTGATCAGAAAGTGAGATGAGCTGCCTTATTTTCTAAAATGAATCTGACTGCTGTGCTGAAAATAGCCTGCATGGGGGCAAAACTAACAAAGATGGGTACTCCTGAGCACCCCAATATTCTCAGAATTGGTCTCCTTAAGACTCCTTACTGTGGAAAGCAGATTCTTAAAAAAAGAAAGAAAGAAAGAAAAAGCAAGGCATTTATTTTCAATTTAGTTACTTTTTAAGGATTTAAATGTTTTGATTAATAATAATTATATTTTAAATGATTTTATTGGGGATTAATGGTTTACAGAACAGTTGTTGACACATCGGTAAAGTTGTTCATGTCTCCATGATAGGTGTATTCTGTAATTGTTTCTCCACTTCTTCTTTTTCTAGCATTTTCCCTTCTTCCGTAGCCAGTCAACAGCATCAGGTTGAGCCTGATGTAAAGTTTCGAGACCTCCTCTGAATCTGGAAAGGTGGCAGTCGTTGACTATGTGGGTCATAGTCTGTCTGTAGCCGCAGGGGCAGTTCGGGTCATCTCTGGCTCCCCAGCGATGGAACATAGTGGCGCACCGGCCATGGCCTGTTCGATAGCGATTGAGGAGGGCCCCATCATAATGTGCTAGGTCAAAGCCGGGTTGACGCTTACAGGGGTCTGTGATGAGGTGTTTGTTCTTTACCTCAGCTGACTGCCAACTCTGTTTCCAAGAGACTGGAACAGAGAAGTTCAGTGTAGGTGTAGGGGACCAGATTGGGTGACGAGACATCAAGCGTTGGACAGGGTGGGCGAAGATATCCGCGTATACTGGCAGGTCCGGTCGAGCGTAGACGTGGGAAATGAACTTAGATGATGCCGCATCCCGACGAATATCTGGCGGGGCGATGTTGCTAAGAACTGGCAGCCATGGAACCGGGGTGGAACGGATGGTTCCAGAAATTATCCTCATGGAGGAGTATAATTTGGAATCGACCAAGTGGACATGGGGGCTACAGAACCATACTGGGGCACAGTATTCTGCAGTGGAATAGCATAATGCCAGAGATGACGACCTTAGTGTGGAAGTGCTCGTGCCCCATGAGGAGCTGGCCAATCTTGCAATGATGTTATTCCTCGCGCCCACCTTTGCTGCAGTTTTTATGAGATGTTTGTGAAATGACAGAGTGCAATTGAGAGTAACGCCAAGATAGACTGGTTTCTCCACTGAACATGGGCATTGGCAGGTCAAGCCATGCTCCCAGCCTGTCTCTCTCTTTCCCTAGTGGGGTGGGGCTCTGGGGAAGCAGGGGCGGTCATCTGCCTAGGGAAGTCCGGTTGGCATCAGGTTAACAACTGGAACCTGGTGGCTGAAAAAGAGTTAAGATACAAAGCAGAAGGGAGTCGGGTGGTAGCAGTGGGTTAAGCACACGTGGCTCAAAGCGCAAGGACCGGTGGTTAGAACCCCTGGTTTGAGCCCCTGCCTCCCCACCTGCTGGGGAAGTTGCTTCACAAGAGATGAAGCAGGTCTGCAGGTGTCTGTCTTTCTCTCCCCTTCTCTGTCTTCCCTTCCTCTCTCCATTTCTCTCTGTCCTGTCCAACAACGACAACATCAACAACAACAATAACTACAACAACAAGGGCAACAAAAGGGAAAATAAATAATAATAAAAATTTTTAAAAAGATATAAAGCAGAATAAATTTGACTGATCATGAACCTAAAGGCAAGAATATTGCAGATGAAGTTTGGGGGTCTCCATTTTGGAAAGCTGGTAGGTCTATTTTAGGTATATTCCAAGAGGCCCATGATTTTTTTTTTTATCTTTCCCTGAGCCTGACATCTAATATGCAGGTAGACCCAGGCTGTTGTCTGGGGAAATGGTGTCATAGTTGGAAAAAGGATTAGAAAGCTGGATCAGGAAAGAGAGCAGCTCCCAAATATAAGGATAGTATATAAATATTGTTATCTGTAAACCCCATCAATTTTATCTGGGGCCCGCATTCAGGACAGGAGCCTATGTAACCTCTGCTTCACAGTAAGTCTGAGCTCACATTCTGTGGTCACGGTCAGGAACATTCCAGGCTGCCCTGATTTTAGGACTCATTTTCCTTGGGTGGTAGGTAGAGTATGTTGTACAACCTCCCTTTGGATAATGAACATTCCCTACCGTTGTTGATCCACAGTGAGGACAAGGTCCTATAAGGGCTCACAAAAGGGTTCATTATATTATTCCTGATGGAGATGACCAGTGATGGTGGTGAAAGGGATCTGCTAGAAGTCTGGGCCCATCATGTCTGTGTGGGAATTTCAGGACTCCCTGACTAGGGCCCCAGGTGATGGGGTGGCCTGGTAGTTTGTTTTTGTTTAAAGAGACATTATTAGATTATTCCAATCTCTTGCCTTTATCCAGCTTTTGTAGCCCTTACTTTGTCTGATAAGTTAATCTTGGAGTGATTGAGGGAAGTAAAATAGGAAGTAGGTGAGGAGGGTATCTACGTCTAAGTAGAAATTATTCAATTAGGTACTTCATGGTGTCTTTTTAGGTCTTTCTAGTTGCTTGCTGCATTATATTGACTGCAAACTATTGTGCACTTTTGCTTTAAGGTATATATTTTCCCCTAACTTATAGATACATGTGTACATATGCCTTATCTCATGGGCCCTATTCTGTATCAAGGTTTTAAGGTTTTGTTAAGAAGTGCTCCAAGTTTTAATACCAGAGCACTGCTCAGCTCTGGCATATGGTGGTGTCAGGGACTGAACCAGACATGAGAGTCTGTTTGCATAACCATTATATTTTTATTTATTTATTATTAGATAGAGACAGAGAGAAATTGGGAAGAAGAGGAGACAGAGAAGTAGAGAGACAGACAGACACCTGCAGCCCAGCTTCACCACTTGTGAAGCTCTTCCTCTATAGGTAGGGACCAGGGACTTGAACCTGGCCTTGTCCACTGTAATATATGCATTTAACCAGGTGCGCCACCACCTGGGTCCCAAGTTCTTTGCTTTGATGTCCAAGTCTTTCTCTGTGTTTTCCCTTTCTGTTCTTGTTTCTGAAGTTCTGTTTATGAGTGAGTTCATTCCATATTCATCCTTCTCTTTTAGGCTTATTTCATTTAACATGATTCCTTCAAGCTCCATCCAAGATGAGATTAAGAAGGTGAAGGTGACTTCATAATTTCCTCTCTCTCTCTCTCTCCATATATATATATATATATATATATATATATATATATATATATATATATATATATATATATCTTCTTCAATGCTAATCTGTTGTTAGGTTGCTTCCAGGTTTGGACCATTGCAAATTGTGCTCCTATGTATGAAGGTATGCTCAGATCTTTTGGGGAGGATGTGTTTGATTCCTTAGAATAGAGCCCCAGGAGTTGAATTGCCTTATTATAGGGTAGGTCCATTTTTAGCATGCTGAGAATTCTCCAGACTGTTCTCCATAAGAGTTGAACCCATTTACATTCCCACCAGCAGTGCAAGAGTTCCTTTATACCTGCAGTCTTCCAACATTTGTTGTTACTGTCTTTTCTGACTTATGATATTCTCATAGGAGTCAACTGATATTTCCTTGCTGTCTTAGTTTGCATATCTCTGATAGTCAGTGATTTTGAGCTTTTAAAAAATATCTCTGTTAACCTTTTGGATCTTTTCTTTGATGAATATTCTGTCTCACTTTTGGATGGGATTGTTTGCTCCCAGATCTTAAACATTATTATAGGGTTATTATAATCAAAACTGCATGGTTTTGGAATAAAAATAGACACACTGAGCAGTGGAATAGAATAGAAAGCCCAGAAATAAGTTCCCACACCTATGGATATCTAATTTTTGTCAAGGGGTCCAAAACATTAAATAGAGAAAGAAGAGTTTCTTCAACAAATGGTGTTGAGAAAATTGGGTTGAAACATGTGAGAGAGTGAAATTGGACCACTATATCTCAATACACACAAAGTAAACTCCAAATGAATCAAAGATTTAGCTGTTAGACCAAAAAACACTGAAAGTTTAGAAGAAAAGAAAAACAGTGGCATAATTCTTTTTCAAAAAAATCTTTAAATGTTATGTTTATTCATTATTATTTTTTCCTTCCCCCTCTTTCTACTTTATTTGATAAGACAGAGAGAAATTGAGATGGGAAGGAGAGATAATCTGAGAGAAATAAAAAGAGAAAGAGAGAGAGAGAGACCTGCAGTACTTCACTGTTTGTGAAACTTTTTCTCCTTCAGGTGGTAAGCAGGGGTTTGAACCTGGGTCCTTGTAGATGGTACAGTGTGTTTAGCCGGGTATACCACCTCCTGTGCCCCTGGCAGAATTCTTTTTGATCTGTCTCCTTGATGCTTCAGGTTCCTCAACCAGGGACCTTTTTGAAAGAACTGAGACCTCCATAATTTAATTGTCTTAGTTCCTCCTTTATGTGCTATTAAATTTATTCTTTTTTTTTTCTTTGTTAACTCATTTGGTAATGTTTATCTGACGTCCCCCCCCCACACACACACACCTACACAGTAGAAACAGGGTTGAAAACCAAGGTAGATTATTAGACTTGAAGGATGGTAACAAAGAAGGTAAGTAGATGAACTTTGAATTTATTTTAATAGGAGAGCTAAAAGGATTTCCTGACAGACTGGATCTAAATATGAAAGGAATTAAAAACTCAAGGATGGTAGTAAAGTTTTTAGCCTTATATCAAGAAAGCTTTAGCTGAGACAGGGTGGTTGGGGATTGCAGGATGGAATTTCATTGTTGTAAATGTTAAGATGGAGAAGCATAGTACATATACACATGGACAGTTAGTTGCCTGGAGCCTGCCATTCAGGGAAGTTGGCCAGGTTGTTGATAAAATTTGGGAGTCATCGCCACATATAATATTTAGTACACGAGCCAGGATGAGACCATGAAGTGTAGAAAGACAAGGGGTTTAGTGTCTAAAGTCTAGGAGCTCCATTGCTCAGAGACTGGGCAAAATGAAGGTACCAGCAAAGAGGACAGGGAAGGAAGGAGTCGCCAGTGTGGTAACAATCGAACTGTGAAAACATGGTGTTCTGGAAGTCAACACCTTTTCCAGGAGACCAACCAATGTGTGTGAAATGCAGACTGCAGAACTTTCTGATTTAGCAGTTAAATCTCCATAAGAAGATTCCAGGGACATGGAAAAAGCAAAGGCCTGAGTGGTGTGAATGGAATGAGAACATTTGGAGACACCTTTCCTTCACAACTCTGTAAAGGAGCTTTGCTGTGGTGCTGTGGTGCTGTGGTGCTGTAGTTGAATAAACCCCCACCCCCACCACCAGTGATTGAAAGGGGAAATAGAAGAGTATTTGTTTTTAAGATAGGAGGACTAATATGATTTCATCTTGATGGGGATGATTCAAAAATGTGGGGAATTAAGTATTCGGTTGTTGGGTTGATTCAAATCTTCGGTATATTTCTGTAGGATAGGAAGGTGATTGTGTGTGTGGGGGGGAGCAGTCCTATAAAACACCATCGGAGAGCCTCTCCTTGAAATTAGAACTTTTATTTGCACAAATGTAAAGTGCATTTAATGACGTTTATGGAGTCAGGCACCTTGTATGCAATATGTCTATACATACAATATATACAGGATGGCTACAGAGCCATTCTAAAATCTCAGTATAACTATTGTTAAAGATGAAACTATAATAATAATTAATGGGGACGAAAAGGAGGGAGACTCATTGATACTAATTTAGTTTGCACTTTGCTGTGCTCTTCCTTGCTGTTGTGGTTTCCTGGAGTGGAAGTCATGCTGGATGGCCTTCATCTTCACAAGTCCAGAGGCCCCTGGCTTAGAACTTGGCAGACATGTGAATATCTCCCTTGGGCTCATTTCATTTAAGTACCTGAAGGAGAAAGATCACACCAGCTTTGTTTGCATAGGTTACAGCAACTACGAAATGCACATTAGAAAAGAAAGAATTTGAAGAGAAATGACTGGAAAGAAAGCAGTACTAGTTTAAAAATCCTCAGCCCTTTAGCAGAGGCCGTCCCACAAGGATTTTGTAAAGCAGTTTTTCTGACGCATCAAGTAGTTGCCTGAGGGCGAATGGTAGGCAGGCAGAAGGTGCAGTCACCTGGAGTTTCCCATTAGAAACTTTACCCTCCAGTGAGGAAATCATTATCTCAGGACAAGTACCCTCCCGCCCTTCTTCTAACTCATTGAAAAAAACGAACAAAAAAAACCCTGCCACAAAAGTCTGCGCTCCGCAGCTGTAAACTTGTCTTTGAGAAGTTGAGGAGCTTAGTGTGGGACGAAAAGTTGGGCCCCACCAACAGCAACCAAACCCCCGCCCCTCCAGATGAAAAGTGCGGGGGAGCTGGGTGGGTCACCGACTTCACTGCTTCAGGTCGCCCTGTGCCCGCAGCACTGGGGCAGTGGACCGGGAGCCCACCACCGCAGCCCAAGGGGGACCGCAAGGCGTGGTGCGGTGTACTGAGCTGCCTCTCCTCTGTGTCAGCAGACACACGGCAGAGCGGAGGAGCCAGGTGAGCAAGGGATGGCAGTCGGGCGGGCGGAGGTGACAGAGTCAGCCCGGCGCATCGGGGCATCTCCCCGGGGGCCCAGCCTCCCCCGCCGCGAAGTTGGTCGCCGCCGGTTGCGCGGCTGAGGGTTGGAGGGCGGAGAGCAGGCAGTGGCCGCCGCGCCCAGCAGGGGCGCGCTGAGTGCGCGCGGCGAGTCCCGGGGGCCGGAGGGCTGCTGCGGCTGTCGCTGCGGCGGGACCGTGGCCGGGGCCCCGAGCCCGAGGGAGAGAGGGAGGGCGGGGGCCAGGGCTGAGCGAGAGAGCCGCTGGGAGCGTGCAGAGGGCGGCTGGCTGGAAAGATGAGACGGTGAGTGGGCGCCCGGGACCCAGACTTTCTTTGCTTCCCCTGCAGGCTGTCGGGACAAAAGCCCGGGCTGGCAGGAGCAGAGTCAGGGCTGCGCGTCTTTGGGGGACACCAGATTCTGGGAAATAATGACCCCCAGGCTGAGAGGGTCTTGGGGAGGGATTGTCGGGGTACTGGGGAAGCTCAGAGTGTTTTTATATGGAACTGAAGACATTAGGGGCGAGAACAACTTTCATGGAGAACTCTGAAATCTTCAAGTAGAGTGGGATCAGGATCATCTGGGTAGAGCTGCTTTGTCGCAGTGGGAAGAGGAAAAGGAAATCTGTAGCTTCCTAATGTGTGTGTGTGTGGGGGGTGTTGGCGTTTAGAGTCCCAGTCCCCCCCCCCCCCCCTTCAGCCCCCATATCTGACTAGCTGCGTCTCTGGGTTTACTTTAAGTGTGGGGCTCTTGAGTTTGAGCCGCTCAAAGACTTGGAAGCCAGTTTGATCTTGGAATCCTTCGAACAGCCAACACCCACCCTCCCCCACCCCCGTTTATTTTTGGGTGATCTCTGCACCCCTAGAGGTAGTGGTGGAAGCTCTGGGGGGCGGGGGTGTGCTGAACTCCTCTTTTACCCTTTTACGGCTCGGAGGAAGCGCAGCTCAAGTGTTTGTTGGTACGTTTAATAACTTAGCCCTAGCGGTCATCATTTATTAAAGCGCCAAGACCTGGCTAACTCCCGCCACCGCCAGGAAATTAAAAGGCTGACAGGCTGTCCCTTCCAGGGTTGAGGTTTCCTGTTTGAAAGCATTTGGGAAGTTAAACCAACTCCCAGTGCCTGTCTATCTACCTTTCTTATGTAAAGGAGTTGCACTCGCCGGTAGCCTTTCCCCTAGGTAGACTAGCCCGGGGCTGAGCTCCTCAGAATTGAACCTGCGGTCAGCCCTGCAACTTCAAGAGTTCTAGAAAGCACAGCCAGACTCAGCTGGGAGTGAAGCTAGAAGAGGCAGGTAAATGTGCAGTCCTTTTAGTGTAAATATTTATCAGCTACCTATGTCCTCATTGCGTACATTACAGGTATTTGTTTTCAATTATTTGAAGTGTAACTTTGAGCTTTCTCATTTAGGCGTTTGAGACACATCTCTGAAAATCTTAATATTTGAATTCTGTTGTTAGAAATTTAAATGAAATTCAAAATTTCAGAGGGTTAACCTTTTGCCCTGAGAGCACTTGAATTCTTGGTTCCTGGTAGGATAGCAACAGATTAGTTGGATTTGGATAAATAAACCTTTTGAGTTACCACTGTTTTAACAGAATGGCTATATCACTGGTACCATTGCCCTCAATTGTGTAAATATTTAAATAAAGAGCTGAAGTTCTTTGAAAAGTAACAGTTGTGTCTATTCATGGTTCCCTTTGCATATCCTAGACTTTATTTAAAAGGTTGGCATTTTTTAGGGGAACCTTACATATATTTATTGTGCAAATTTAAACATTGCATGTATTTAAGACTGCAAAGTCCCTGAAATGTTTATAATTGAGTGAGAGCTGAGATTTTGCTCTAAGTTAAGTAGAGTAGCCTTCACCTCCTGACATAGAGAGGTTTGTAAATCTTGTTCTTTCTCACAAATGGAAAAGCAACATACTTGGTTAAGAGTAGTCATCATTTCAGTTAATTTGTAGCCTTCAGTCTATTTCATATAGTTGCTATTCTTTTACATTGAAGACAGACTATGGGAGGTGTCTCTTGGTTTCCTTTTGGAAGAAAAGATTCTTGGAATGTTGGATGAAGAGTTTGCTAACTCTTTTCTTGACAAACCTGGACCAAAGCTGGAACTTTCTGACAACCTTTTCAGAAACTTGTTGTTTATTGACTTTAGCACAGGAGAAGTGAGAGAGAGAAAAAAAAACTGAAACAAACAACAACAAAAAGTTAGTGATTGAACCTACCACTGCTTTGCAATATTTTCTTTAAAGCCCTACTTTGAGGTTTGTAAGCATTCTGAAGTCCACTAAGATATTACTGTGGGGGGGAATTTGAATTTATTTTCATTAGTTTTAGAAGGGCAGTTGAGGCTTTGACTTTCTGTGCTGATTTTCAACCTTTAGCAGAGAGGTTGTGCTGTGAATGACTTGGAAAGATAGTGATTTTGTTTATCTTTCAAGTAGAATATATGTGCTTTATAAAACTGATCTTTGATCTAAGTGTACTTTCCTTTTTAATAGCAAGAATGTCACCCATTTGAACCAAAGACATCTTTTAAATATATGCTTTATTTAAAAGCCCTGACATACATTACAACAATAGTCCTCAGTGGCGTAGGGAGAGACATATTGCCTCCCACAGGATATTGACCAGTGTCTGGAAACATTTTTGATTGTCCCAACTGGGGTAGGGGGCAGATCCAACTATCAACCCATCTGGCATTCAGTGGAAAAAGGACTCAGAGGCTGTCCAGTATCTTTTAATACACAGAACACATAAACAAAGAAGTATCCATCCCCCAAACTCTTTGCTGGAGTGTTACTTCATGGGCATATGTTAACAAGATTAGGGATCTTAATCTAATTTGAATCCTCAAGAAGCCAGTTGTGTTCTTGCTCAATACAAAGAAACCATGTCATAGAAGCTTTTTTGTTCTCAGCAGATTCTTTTGCCCTTGGCACTAAGAGACTTAATATACCATCTATGTGAAGGAATTTGTCGTGTTCATTGATGACTTTGACTGGGCTTAAAAATCACACAAAGTAGCTCACTTGGTAGTATGTTGCTTTACCTTGTATGCAGCCAAGGATTGATCCGAGCCCCCACCACATTGAAGAAGACTTCTATGCTGTGGTCTCTTTCATTCTCCATGTCTATCTAGAGAAAAGGGGAAAAGATGGAATTTTTGGAGTGTCATTTCATTATGGAGCCTCAGAGATCACAAGTTCAGTCTTTTCATTTTATAGTCATAACAACTGAAATGCCTACTCAAGTGAGCTAGTGTGAGATGTAGTTCTAGATACAGCCCAGAATTAGAGAATTTAGAAACTGATCATTAGGCAAATGTAATATATGTATGAGAGAAAGAGGGAAAATGACCACAGCACAAAAGCTTCCTATAATGCTGTGGGGGCCAGGTTCAAACCTGGGTCTCACACATGGCAAGGCAGCACACTGAGCTATTTCACTGGTTCAACAAATATAATTTTTATTTAGCTGAATCTGAGCCCTTATGAGAGTTCTGAGAAACAGTTTTCCATGAAGAAAAAGCTCTTTTATTGGGGAGGGTGGTGACTGTGGAGCATATGCCTGGGTCTATCAGCCTCAAGAAAGGAATAATCCCTTTGTGTGACCTGTGACACTCCACTTCTGGTGCCTGCACCATCCTTCCTATGGCAAAGTGGGCAACAGATGGTTCCATAGACTTAACAGATGCTGCTTTTGAATTCAGGTACAAAACAGAACATTTGAGATTTTTCACTCACTGATTTATGGATTAAGAGTCCTGTGTATACATGAATAGGGTTGTCTTGATCAGAAGGGACAAAGACCTCCTGAGCCCAGAGTTAAATAAAATACCCATTAATGTTAATATTAGGAGCCAAGTTTGCATTTAGGCAGTTACTGAGAAATTCATAAGCTGGTGAGTAGCTATCAAAGATAAATTTGCTTGCATAGAACTTGGATTAGGAATCTGAAGACTACTCAAGGTTGGTGGTTCTTTCAGGCATAAGTCAAAATAATTTGGTAGGTAAAAGAAACCTTGGATATTCTCTTATCTGAATCCTCTTCCTGCAGTCTACACTCACTTGACTAGATAGATAGTAAGACCCTGCAAGTTAAATCTCCCATTTCCTGTAACTTTCTCTCATATACAACCTTCACTACCATTCCATCTGCCTACCTTATAGTAGTATAAAATCATTGCTGATTTCCTAGGGAAGTTTTAAAATCATGCTATTTGTGAATAGCACTTGTTATAGAAAGGACTTGTTTCAATGATTTTTTTTTTTTTTTATGATTACAAAGGCACTGCACATACGGTCTGATCAATTGCAAACAAAGGCATTCTCACATTTGCATAACGATAATTTAGCCATATAATTGGCCCTACTGTTGTAGTAAAAATTCTCAAGTCTGGGGTGGGGGTGGGGGATGGTTCTGACAACATAGGATGGTTTATTTACTTATTTATTTTTATTATGTCTTGCTTTGGAGAAGTCAGAGATCTAAACTGTACTGAGTTTATATCTAATCATTTCCTCATAGTCATCAAGTACACAGTAGTATATTTAGTAATGATTTGAAAGTGGGGACCTTTTGGTAGGTTTGCACCCTATTGGTGCTGCAGTATCTAGTCATTCTGGGAAAAAGGATAAGGAGTTTTTCTTTTAATTAACTATTGGCTGGAAATATTAATAAACATTGATTAATGTGACTTGTTTGGTTTTTTTTGAACATGACAAAAACATAAAAGAGCAGCTCAAGGTTTTAAATGCCTTCCAAATAAACTATTGTCAGCCAAGAATCTGAACTTCTGGGAGTTAGTTTGCACACAGTTTTAATAATATTTCTTGATGTTTCTTGCTTGTTGGAAAGAATCCTTGCATTGTATCTACTTTAAAGTCAAGATTGTTATCTACTGTGGATGGGGAATGGCTCACCCCCTAGAGCTTTACCATGTACAAAGATCACAAGAGAGTGCATCTCTCACTCTCTTTCTCCCTCTCTCCCTTTCACCCTCTGTCTAGAGAAAAAGAAAAGCAAAGAAAGAAGAAAAATTAGAAAGGAAGGAGGGAAGAAAGGAACAATAGTCTGCCAGAAGCCATGGGATCATGTAGGTGTGAAGTCCAAGCCTAGCAGCAGAAAGAAAGAAGGAAAGAAAGTAAGAAAGGGAGGGAGTCGGGCTGTAGCGCAGCGGGTTAAGCGCAGGTGGCGCAAGGACCGGCATAAGGATCCCGGTTCGAACCCCGGCTCCCCACCTGCAGGGGAGTGGCTTCACAGGCGGTGAAGCAGGTCTGCAGGTGTCTATCTTTCTCTCCTCCTCTCTGCCTTCCCCTCCTCTCTCCATTTCTCTCTGTCCTATCCAACAATGACAACAACAATAATAACTACAACAATAAAACAACAAGGGCAACAAAAGGGAATAAATAAAGAAAATAAATATTAAAAAAAAAATTAAAAAAAAATAAAAGTAAGAAAGGGGAAATTATTATTTATAGCAACTAGTGATTGCTGATTGAAACAGGTATAGACCCACTGATGACCTACTGATGTGCAGTAGGAAAACTAGGAGCTGGAGAAGCATGCTACACAAAGAAACATAAATAAGTACAGAAATACTGATAGTTATATGAAAGTTTAGATACTTTTTTAATAATAAATAACTGTGTTGTGTTTAATATGCATTGTTTGGTTTATGAGATGAGCCACTTTTTTTTTTTCCAGATGAATGGGGAAAGTTTGTTTTCCTCAATATTTGATAGTTACCTCAAATAGAGTCATTCTTTTTTGAGACTTGATGCTAAATTTAGAGTTCAGTGGAAATCAGTGAGAATCATCTTGGAATATTTTGTTTGCACATCACATGTGACTTCTCCAGATGGCAATATGCTTAGGGGAATTATCACATAATAGTGAAAAGGACTACAGTTACAAGATTTTTTTTTTTTCTAGATTTGTTACTTAGCACTACTGCTGTAGTGCTAAAACAAAGGCGAGTAAAAGTGAAGGGAAGCCAGCTCTTGCATTCTTTAGACTGGTTCAGACCCAGCCTGAATTCTGCTTCCTAGCCAAGAGATATCCAGAAGGGACTGGGAAGTGATGGCTGGCTGCCTCACTGCTGACATCACTGAGAATGGAGCATTTCACAAACAGCTTAGGATTCTCTAAGCAAAATGGAGGCCATGGGGATGCAGACAAAAATATTTCCTCCATGTCATGCTGAATCACAAACCTACTCCATTGTATATTCGGTAACTAACTAAGCAGGCCTCTCCTGCTTTGTGATTTGCTGAAACAGTTTACCATGCCCTTGGAATGTCACAGGCTGCAGTGAAATCTCTTCCCAGTTAGGTAACTGCCACCTTATCTCTAAAACATGTTTCTGTTCTGTGGTCATTTCCATTTCCTGCATTGTATAACTGGCACGCCTGTGTTATTTAACTGCTGTCTATGGGAATCTAGAGAATTGGAGCGAAAAGAACACCTAGTTCACCCTCATCATTTTAAACACGGGAAAATCTCTATTAAAACAAACTGAAGACAGGCAAAGTGACTTGCCCCAGCTCTCACTTACCCCAGCTTCTTTTGGTTATTTTGGCATAACTAAGATTTAGGATAGGTCTCCTGACTCATGTTCCTGGCAACCTGTCTAGCATTCTTTGTACTAGATTGACCATTGCAATGAAAAATAGCACCCAAATGGAGCAATCTCATATTAGTTGGTCTTTTGGCCAGATATTAAAAACAACATTGATTTCATTTAATTTAGTCATTTTATTGATCTCTGCTAGTTCAAGTCTCTTCCCTTTTCCTTGCAAGTACTATCTAGGAAAGCAATAGGTAATAAGAAAGGAAAAAATTAATTGTCTTATCATAATCCCTCTGTGTACCCAATTGTGGTGAAGATGTAGTATCAATATTGTTTTGCTTGCTTTGTGGTATTTTTAAAAACTCATTTGTTTAAGCTTTGAGTTAAAGGTGCCAATATTTTTGCCCATAGGTAATGTGGTCTGTGTGTATTTGCCCCATCTCTTCTGAGTTTACTTATGCTCTGACCACTTGGTTCATTCATAATGGGGAATGGCATGGGAAAAGTAAAGTGTTGGTTTGGGGAAACATTACATTGGAAAAATTAAATGTGGCTCTTAATAGAGTATTTATTTTGATCAGTAGTGTGGATTAGGGGACAGAATGGAAAGATCAGTATTTGTTCTAATACACTCAACTTCAAACTCAAGTCTATAGTGATGGTTTCAGGAAGAAAGAACCCCTCAACCCCTATAGTATCCAAGAGTTAGTACTTTTATTGCTTGAAATTAGCTGTATCTTCCTGGAGCACCCATTTACTTTAGGAAGCGAATTTGAAGTATGGGTGCACAGATATTCAAAACCTTCAATGTTATTATTTTGTAATTCTTCACTTCTTTGGATTTCTTTTCTAGTGGTAACCACCTGATAGGGGAAGATTCTTCCAGGTCTATCTATAGCAGATTATTATTAATTGCTTAAATCCAGGCATGAATTATACCAATGAGAAGGGACAAAACGGATCTGAAAACATTTGACTTATTTGGGAAATTTTTAGAAATCCACATCTTGAACCTAAATTATTTTAGAATTCCCCATATGTAAACATATGGGTCTACCAGATCTGTGACTTTGGGAGAACTACTACAGTTTCCAGTGGAAGGGATAGGGACACTGAACTCTGGTGGTGGTAACCGTGTGGAATTGTACCCCTATTATTTTGTAATTTTGTAAATCACTAGTTTAATTTTTTTTTTAAAAAAATATAAATCCTATATAGGTAGTGTATTGCACCAAAGTAAAATTCTCTGGGGTAGGGGTCCTCGAACATGACGGCAATGGAGGTACTAGTGAGGGCTCACTTATTATATGGAAAACTGGGAAATGCTATACATGTACAAACAATTATATTTTACTGTTGACTATAAGACATTAATCCCCCAATAAGGAAATTAAAAAAAATTTTATATAGGGTCTGGTAGGTGGTGCTAACTGTTGAGTGTACATGTTACCATGCATAAGGGCCCAAGTTCAAGTCCTCATTCCCATCTGCATGGGGGAAGCTTCACAAGTGGTAAAGCAGTGCTGCAGATGTTTCTCTTTCTCCCTCTCTCCCCACTTCCCTCTCAA
Organism: Erinaceus europaeus; assembly: GCF_950295315.1. Lineage (NCBI taxonomy): Eukaryota > Metazoa > Chordata > Mammalia > Eulipotyphla > Erinaceidae > Erinaceus > Erinaceus europaeus. The sequence goes on along the minus strand of NC_080170.1, from coordinate 91,084,931 downwards.
TATCTGTCTCTATAAAAAAAAGACATAAGGGAGTCAGGTGGTAGAGCAACGGGTTAAGTGCATGTGGCGCAAAGGACCAGCGTAAGGATCCCAGTTTGAGCACTGGTTCCCCACCTGCTGGGTAGTCGCTTCACAGGCAGTCAAGCAGGTCTGCAGGTGTCTCTCTTTCTCTCTCCCTTTCTGTCTTCCCCTCCTCTCTCCATTTCTCTCTGTCATATCCAAACAATGATGACAACAATAACTACAACAACAATAAAACAACAAGGGCAACAAAAGGAAAAATAAATAGTAATAAAAAAAGATAAAAATGGAAATACTGTAAAATTCACAGAGGGAATTAAATGGGGGCTGGGTGGTGGTACACCTGATTGAGTGCACATGTTACAATGCACAAGGACCAGAATTTGAGTCCTCGATCCCCACCTGTAGGAGGAAAGCTTTGCAAGTGGTGAAGCAGTATTGCAGGTGTCTCTCTTTTTCTCCCTCTCGATTTCTGGCTGTCTCTATCTAATAAATAAAATAAAGATAATAAAATTTAAGGAAGTAAATGTAAAACACCAAAGGATTTATGTCACATTACTGCATATGCAATTAAAGAGTTTGAGAGCCAAAAAAAAAAAAAGAGAATCTATAATTCCCCAACCTAGAGAACTTTCCATTTCTAGAGAAGCAATAAAATAATCTATGAAGTATGTCAGTCTGTCCCTTAGTATAAATATGTAAGAACTGTGTATGTAACATTTATTTGAGGCAGAAATTCTTCAAATTAAGTATGACAATATTGGCAGTTTTATAAATTATCTTATGTTTTAACTTTTCAAAGAAATGGTTTTAATTTGGGACAACAGTGGTGGAATTTATTTATTTCACTTAGCAGTATCTTGCAAGTATATATTCTAAATACAATGACCTGACACTTGTAGTCTGAACAATGCATTTTCTTCCAAATTTCTCCTAGGTATGTAAATTTTTAAAGAGAATATTCATTTTGATAATATAAGTGTTTCATAAGATTAAAATATCAACTAAGAACTACTGATTGATCCTACCTTTCTTTGTAAAGATAGAAAAACACCTAACTTTGAAGTCATTTTATCTTTAGATTTAAATTGATTGATTTTCAGAATGTTTTCACTTTTTACTTTGCAAATGTTATGGAGAATTTTCAAAAACAGAAAAGTTGGGACAAGTATCTAGTGAAATTAGTGTACCCATCACTCAATTAACTTCCATGATTATCAACATATGCTCATCTTACATCATCTGTAGACCATACTTGTCCTTCTACTCTGGACTGCTGCAAAGCAGATTTCTTACAATGCAATCTTACAATCATACTTAATTTAAAATGTAACGCTTAGAGGCGATGATTTCAGAAATAGCAATATTACTATAGTTACATATTGCAGGGTCCAAACAAGTACTACTCTTATACTCTAAAGCAGTTTCCACTGGAGGTTGTTTTTCTTCTCTTGTCCTTTGCTGACTAAAGACAGAGGTAATTTTTGTTGTAGACTTTCTCATATTCTAGCTGCAATAGCCTCAGGATGATACTGTCCAAATGTTCCTCTGTCCATTCCATTTTCTGTAATTAGAGAGAGTCAGTTTTTTTTTTCCCCATTAGTAGAGACAGAGGGAAACTGAGAGGGGAGGGGGGCATAGAGAAGGAGAGAGACAGAGAAGCACCTGCAGACCACTTGTGAAACTTTCCCCCTGCAGGTGGGGACCAGGGGTTTGAATCTAGGTCCTTGCACACTGTAATGTGTGTGTTTAACCAGGTGTGCCACTGCCTGGCCCCAGAGAGTCAGCGTTTGAGAACTTTCTTACCACACTAGTGTAAACTTAATTTAAATATTTACGTAAGTATTTACTAAAGCAACATGACCTTATTCTTTAAATATTGCTGAAAACTGCTTTATTAATGATATACACATACATGTGAGCCAGTTAGTAAAAGTCACAGTTTGATTCTCTAGATAAAAGCTGGGAATTTTTCAAGCAGGAAAGGAATTTGACCTAGATGCTTTTGAGATTGCTTCTGCTTTCTCTCTTCCTTTCCCTGCCTTGTTCATTGGCTGATGAACTGTCACAGGAAACATTCAGACAGATTCCTTGCATAGTTTAAAGAATATTCTAGAGTTCATAAAGAGAAATCTTATTAAATGCCTAGCACTCAAGGGCCAGGTGGTGTTGTACCTGGTTAAGTGCACACACTACGGTGCACAAGGACCCAGGGTTCAAGCTCCTGGTCCCCATCTGCAGGTGGGAAGCTTCATGAGTGGTGTCTCTCTTTCTCTCTCCCTCTCTATCTCCCTCTCCCCATGGCATTTCTCACTGTCTCTATCCAATAATAAATAAATAAATAAATAAATAAATAAATAAACCTTTTAAAATGCCTAGCACTCAATCTTAAACATAATCCCTATAACTGATGTTTTATCTTCTTTACTAGAAGTCTTGTAAGATTCTTAAAGATTCCTAATAGAAAATAAAGCTTTTAAAATGCCTAGCACTCAATCTTAAAAAATAAAATCCCTATCACTGATGTTTTACCCTTTACTAGAAGTTTTGTAAGATTCTTAAAGATTCCTAATAGAAAATAAAGCTTTTAAAATGCCTAGCACTCAATCTTAAAAATAAAATCCCTATAACTGATGTTTTACCCTCTTTACTAGAAGTCTTGTAAGACTCTTAAAAGATTCCTAATAGAAATCAATCTATATTTGTTTAAAGGTGGTCTGTGCTCACTGGAGATAAAGCTTCTCCTTTGAAGTATGGTTATTAGTGTTCATTGTGATTATTATTAGAAATCTTGGAATGCCATCAGGAGGTTTGTTTTTGACAGAGTTTATATTTCAGTACCAGTAGAGAGGACAGAAGGATCTGCTTCTTTTACTGTGATAGGGAGAAGCAGAAACTTCTAAACATTTTCCATCCCTCCCTTCTTTCATTTGCATCAGGTGTCCTCATCACTCACCACTCCTTTCTGTGCTGCTATTCTTCCTGTGCTACCACCTCACGCTTCGGCTGTTTCCCTAGTGGTCACCCTTACTTCTACTTGTAGATGTTCTCAGAATACAATAAAGAGTTCAAATGCAAAATCAAAATAAAACCAAAAGAGAAACTGTAATTGGTGTAGAGAGATATCAACTTCACTATGACCGTGCTCGTTCACTCCAGCGCTGCCCTTACCATGCCTCAACACCTGGCCAATTCAATACCTGGCCAAAAATTCAGAAGCTATCTTGGATGGCCCAGGGTCTAGAGAGCCTCCTCTTCTAGTTTGTTTTCAGATCAATGTATTTATTTATTAATGTGTTTGTTTGTCAATGTGCTATTTGTTTATTAATCTTGCTTATTCAGATTAATGTATTTATTGACTCATGAGAGGGAAATTGAGAATCAGGGCATTACTTTAGTATATGTGGTGCGTGGGGTTGACTTAAGACCTTAACCATGTTAGTCCTGTACTCTACCATGTAGAAACCTTCCTAGCCAGGCCTTCATGAATTTTGGAATGCTGTGTCATATAGTTTCCCTGTATATGTGTATGTGTGCACGCATGTGCATGTATGTACACATTAACATTTAGTGGCCACTTATAATAGTTTACTCTGGAAGAATCTCCCTGTTTTGCCATTAATTTGGAATTGCTATTTCTGGTATTTCTGAGAGAACCAGACATCCTCTGGTGATAGTCACCCTACCTTCATGTATCTGGTAGATAAGAATGATTTTGTTTAAACAGGCAGATCTTTAAATGACAAAGAGCATGGCACAGAGGGGATCTCTTTACTGCTATGTTTATTTATAAACAGAATAATGAATAAGTCTACTAACAAGAGTTGTTTCCTCTAGTACAGGCTATAAAATCTGGAGGATTGAGGAAGAACTTAAAGGAACAAGAAAATAATAAGAAGAAAATAAAGGAACAGAATTTATGGAGCCAGAATGAATGAGTGAGAGAGAAGGGAGTTGTAGAGAGAGATCTTGAAGCAGTGGAAGGTCCAAGTTGAGGGATCCTTGCAGAAACTGTATGAAAGGTGAGAATTTGACAGGAGAGACGATCTGGGAATATTTTCCAGGAGAATAGTGTTTGCTGATGAGTGTAGGGCTCTGGAGGGAGATGAGGCCTATTTGCTGAGCCGCAGGCTGAGGGATTTGGTGATGAAAAGAAAAGAAATGTTTGTGGAAGAGGAGGGTTTGTTTGTAAGGGAAAAAAAATAACAGTTAAGAGAACTGAGAGTTTGACTGGCGATGGTATTTGTTTAATATAAGATGGGAAACATGCTGCTTTGGGATTTCTGAAATGAGAATATTGTTAGAGAAGGAAGTGATTGTCCTTGAAGCTTCTAATTAACTATCTGTTTTCTATGTTTTCATGTTGAGATTGTGGGAAAAGAAGGAGACTGTCCATAGTTCTCAGTTCTTAAACTTGTGGGACTGGCATGAATTTTTCATTCAGTTCTTTAAAAGTTTCTCTTTAAGACCCTAACTGCTGCTGTTGGGCACCACAGAGATGTACTCCTGCCCTGAATTTCATGTAAAGAATGGCCCTGCTTCTAAGGGACTACTTTAAGCTGGTGTCTGAATTCAATTACATGTCAGTAGATGCTTTATTTATAACAGTATCCCATAGTAAGCACCAGTGTGCTCAGAAAGCTTTAATATTTTTTATTATTATCATTATTATTGTAAATGTATTTTTATATTTATTTATTTAATCCCTTTTGTTGCCCTTGTTGTTTTATTGTTGTAGTTGTTATTGATGTCGTTGTTGTTGGATAGGACAAAGAGAAATGAAGAGAGGAGGGGAAGACAGAGAGAGGGAGAGAAAGATAGACACCTGCAGACCTGCTTCACCACTTGTGAAGCGACGCCCCTGCAGATGGGGAGCTGGGGGCTTGAACCGGGATTCTTAACACCAGTCCTTGTGCTTTGCGCCACATGTGCTTAACCTGCTGTGCTACTGCCAGACTCCCTATTATTATTACTATTATTTATTGCCACCATATTATTGCTGGGGCTTGGTGCCTATACAATGAATCCACTAGTCCTGAAAAGTGTTTTTTCTTCTCTTTTCTTTTCTTTTCTTTCCTCTTCTCTTCTCTTCTCTTCTCTTCTCTTCTCTTCTCTTCTCTTCTCTTCTTTTCTTTTATGTTGATAGGCCAGAGGGAAATTGAGAGGAGAGGGAGAGATAGAGAAAAAGAGAGATACCCCTGCCATTGCTTCACCACTTATGAAGCTTTCCCCCTCCAAGTGAAGACCAAGGTCTTGAACCCAGATCCTTGAGCATGTAATGTGTGCACTATACTGGGTGTACCCCACCCCCACCCTGATTGAAAGTTTTGAGCAGCAGGCAGTGTACTCTGTATAGCCAGAGCCAATTCCTCAGCTCCAAAGACCCTTGCTGAACACAGTAACAAACTTTTTTTGAAAGCTGAAAATTTAAACTTACACCTTCATGATTTTATGAAACCATTTTTTCTGACTTTGTTTTTATAATCTACATTTCTCCCTCTTTTCCCAGCAACATGAAGTGATTTCCACATTTCTAACTCTTGCTTTTGTTATTCACACCTGATTAATTCCAGCATATACGTTTGTACAAAGCAGGATAAAATGACTAATAATATGTTACATGATTTAAGAATCCTCTAAACTTTCTTAGTATGGATTATTTAGGTCAGAGAAGAATCCTCTCTTCCGGCACATCACAGCATAGCCAATAACTCACTTTAACTTATTGGCATTTAAAAATTTGCTTTCGGAACATGTTCTAATTATCTTGAAATCAAGATCCCAGCATATCTGATCATCACACGTTACAGAGCCATAAAGTCACTGTTAGTGATCTGTAGTTTGAACAGAATCAGGGTTAATGGGCTGTTATTTGGTATAAATTGAACTGGAGGAGTCCATTTAAAAACAGATGCAGGGGCCGAAGTGGTGGCGCACCAGGTTAACGGCACATAATATAAAGCTCAAGGACCTGCGAGAGGATCTCATATCAAGCCCCCAGCTCCCCACCTACAGGGAAGTTGCTTCACAAGTGAAAAAGCAGATTTTCAGGTGTCTCTGTTTCTCCCTCTCTTATCTTCCCATCTCTTTCAACTTCTCTCTGTCCTATCCCCCACCCCCACCCCCACCCCCCAAAAAGGCCACCAGAAGCAGTGGATTCATAATACAGGTACTGAGCCCCAGCTATAACCCTGGAGGCAAGAAAAAAGAAAAACAGATGCCGAACCACTCTATTTCACCAAACACAAAAGTAAATTCTAAGTGAAGCAAGGACTTGGATGTTAAACCAGAAACTATCAGATACTTAGAAGAAAAATAATGGCAGAACTCTTTTCCACATAAATTTTAAAGACATCTTCAGTGAAATGAATCCAATTACAAAGAAGACTAAGGCAAGCAGAAACCAATGGGACTACATCAAATTATAAAGCTTCTGTGAAGCAAAAGAAACCAATACTCAAAAAAAGAGACCCCTCACAGAATGGAAGGCCTTCGTATGCCATACATCAGACAACAGACTAATAACCAAAATATATAAAGAGCTTGCCAAACTGAACAACAAGAAAATATGACCCCATCCAAAAATGGGGAGAAGACATAGACAGGATATTCACCACAGAAGAGATCCAAAAGGCCGAAAAACATATGAAAAAATGCTCCAGGTCATTGCTTGTCAGATAAATGCAAATAAAGACAAGACCACTACACTCCTATGAGAATGCCATACATCAGAAAAAATTGCAGCAGCAAATGCCTGAGAGGTTGTGGGGTCAAAGGAACCCTCCTGCACTGCTGCTGGTGGGAATGTAAATTGGTCCAACCTCTGTGGAGAATAGTCTGGAGAACTCTCAGAAGGCTAGAAATGGACCTATCCTATGACCCTGCAATTCCTCTCCTGGAGATAGATCTTAAGGAACCCAACACACCCATCCAAAAAGATCTGTGTACACATATCTTCTTAGCAGCATAATTTGTAAGAGCCAAAATCTGGAAGCAACCCAGGTGTCCAACAACAGATGAGTGGCTGAGCAAGTTGTGGTATATATACACAATGGAATACTACTCAGCTATTAAAAATGGTTATTTCACCATTTTCAGTCCATCTTGGATGGAGCTTGAAGAAATCATGTTAAGTGAAATAAGTTCAGAAACAGAGCATGAATATGGGATGATCTCACAGGCAGAAGTTGAAAAACAAGATCAGAAGAGAAAACACTAAGCAGAACTTGGAATGGAATTGGTGTATTACACTAAAGTAAAAGACTCTGGGGTGGGGTGAGGGAGTGTTCAGGTCCTGGAGCAGGATGGCAGAGGGCCTAGTGGGGGGTTGTATTGTTACGTGGAAAACTGGGAAATGTTATGCATGTACACACTATTGTATTTACTGTTGAATGTAAAATATTAATCCCTCAATAAAAAAATTAAAAAGAAGAAAAACAGATGCCAAAGTGTGTCAAAGAGAAAATAATCTATCAAGAAACCTTTGTGATTTATTTTTTGGTCATTATCAGGTTTTCACTGTGATGATCTGACTTTTTCTGAGGGTAAGGGGAGGGGAGAGACGGAGAGGGAGAAGTAGAGGGAGAGGTAGACCTCACAGCACTGAAATTCCCCACCCCACTCCACACCCCTGCCCCAATGTCTTAGTTATTCCAAGTGGTGGGCTGGAGGCTCAAAATTAGGTTACAGGTGAGTTGACCCTTGCTGACCCTTCATGAAACTTCTAAAAATGATCCTTGAGTTGAATTTTTCCAGTGTTTTTTTTCTCCAGGGAGAAAGTATTGGACCATTTCTGTGACATCTTTCAGAGAGCACTTTGTGACTTCTGGCATTTTTAAATTGACAATATGATACATATTTCAGGTGGTAAAGTAACAGGGGCTGTGGGGAGATGAATTTATGAATTGGTGAATAAGCCCAAACATTTTAATGCCCATTAACTTCTTTCCTGTTTAGACTTCTCAGTGTTGTCTCTTCTGTCAGATGGGCACCAGATGCCTTCTGCCTTTCTCCAGACCCTTCTATGGATATGCTTATAAGTGTATCCATCTAAGCCCTCAGGGATGTTTTGATTCTACAATAAAATAATACAGTGGTTTTATAATTTCATTGAGATCCCTTTTATATTTACATAAAATATACAGGAAATCCAAAATAAATACATCTGCAGATCAAGAAAGCAGTTTGTAACCTCCGGATTCTTGTTTGCCTATTCTCATACATGGTAATGTAGACCTCTCTCCCTCACTGCCTTTCCTCTGGTTTGTCACTTTGGCAACACTTTTTGCAGTGCTGCATTTCATTTCCCACCAATCCTTTTCTTCCTGTTTTTTTTTTTTCCCCTGTTCTTTTTCTTTTCCCTTCATTTTATTTTTCTGCCACCAGAGTTTTACTGGAACTTTGTGCCTGCACAATTCCACCAGTCCTGGTGGACCCCCCCCCCCCCAGCCCCAATTCTACATATTGGGTGAGAGAGATAGAGACTAAGAAACACCACATCACCCCTCTACTACTTGTGAGGCTTCCCTTTCCAGTGGTACTCTTTCCAAAGTGGGGAGTTCAAACCCTGGTTCACCTGCCTATTAGAGTGTATACTCTCTTGCAGGAGTTAGGAACCTGTTTTCTATCGAGGGGCATTCGGATATTTATATTGTCATTTGAGGCTATACATAATTATCAGTGTAAGAATCAGCACTTAACGTTGCTATGAAGAAAGGTATGGTCAATTCAATAGGGCCAGGAGAAAGGATTTCTTGGGTCTGCACACTCCCTCCTCACCTCTGCTGTACAGGGTGAGTTATCTCTTGGCTCCTCTTCTTTTTGTTTTTCTAAAGTCAACTGCATTCTTTTATTTATTTATTTATTGTTTTTTTAAATTTTTTAACCAGAGTACTGTTCAGCTCTGGCTTATGGTGGTGCGGGGGATTGAACTTGGGACTTTGGAGCCTCAGGTATGAGAGTCTGTTTGCATAACCATTATGCTATCTACCCTTCGACCTCAAATGCAGTCTTGAAGCATTCTGTCTACAGTGTTTTTAGCCTCTCCCTCTTTGCTGGGAATTTTTAAAAATATATTTATTTATTTATTCCCTTTTGTTGCCCTTGTTGTTTTAGTCATTGTTGGATAGAACAGAGAAATGGAGAGAGGAGGGGAAGACAGAGAGGGGAGAGAAAGATACCTGCAGACCTGCTTCACTGCTTGTGAAGCAACCCTCCTGCAGGTGGGGAGCTGGGGGCTCGAACCAGGATCTTTATGCCAGTCCTTGCTCTTCACGCCATGTGAGCTTAACCCGCTGAGCTACCGCCCGACTCCCTTGCTGGTAAATTAAACATAAACTTTTTCCATTGTAGCATTCATCCTACTGCCTCTCCGGCTCTTTTCCCCGCCTTAATCATCATTCAAAGTACACTGCCATAGACCCTCCAACCATGGAGCCATATATTCAAAGATCCCTCCCCACTTGATGCCTGGAACCATTAACAATAATGTGTCATATACAAATTATATATATTTTATATATGCATAACTATTACAAAGTTTAATTAATAGGTTAAGCACAGTTAGAAATTAACAATCATCTACAAGGACTGGCAAACCAGTTCACTTGGACAGGTATCTGCTTTGCCATTTCTGTGACCAAGTTTAAACCCCTGCCCCCTTCAGCCTGAGGGATTGTAGGGGGCTGTGTTGTGTCTCTGTCTCTCTCTTTTTTAAATTTCCAACTTTCTAATAAAGTTTGTTTCTGTGTTCTGCGGCCTTTGGAGCTGAGAAATTGGCTCTGGTTACACGGAGTACTACCTGGTGCTCAAAGCTTTCAATCAGGGAAAAAAAATAGTTTTCTGGGGGAAGCACTAATAGCTTCTCTGAAAACTGAACGCAAGCTTAAGAATTAACCAACTTAATATATGAAGCATTGCTACAGATAATATTGCACTGCTGGAAAAGTCATGAAGCATTTTTGCATAGAAAAATATGTCATGACTTTTCCAACAACCCAATATGGTAGTGTTTTGCATTGTTCCCCCTTCTTCTAGCTGCTAAAGCAACCTGAATGTGTCATTTCAACCTGCAAAGTGCCATCCGTCCAATAGTAGAGCTTTAAATCATTGGCAACATCACCACTCAGATTAAACTGCCACTAAAATTTCGGCACGTTTCTTCCAGTCTTATATTTGTTTTCCTTGTTGGTAAACAAGCATAAAGACAGGTAAAAAGAAAGTATTCACTTGCATTAGGGTGGTTATGCAATGACCAATTCATAATATATTTTAGGAACAATACTAATAGAATTGTTGAGTGAAGTTGTGAAGAAGCAGAGGAGTGACTTCAATGACAGAAATATTGATTCAAAAATATTTAACTTGAGGAAACTAGCCAACGCCTACTGGAAGTTTCACCAACCAGAAATGAAAATAGCTGGGAGGAGAAAGGGCAGATGCTAAGGTCATCATGGCTTCAGCCCTCCTTGGCACACGGTGTGGTGGGTGCAAATGGTGCATGGTGAGATATGTCTCAAACTGAGCTGGTATTGCTTTCAAAGTAAGAACTGATGGTAGTAGATAGTTACTGAGAAGTGTTTTTTATCGTGGAGGCAGAAAGGATACTGCCTTTGAAGAATGGAACACCTGGAAAGAGACAGATGCTAAAATCAAACCCCAACTGAGAAGCTTTCTAAAGAAGAATCACATTTTTGAGAACCCATCAGGGCAAGCTGTTGAGTTGGAGTGTAGGAAACTCAAGACAGAACTTACTGGGAGAAGCTACAGCCCTCTGGGGTCTTGGGTATGCGATCCATCACTGAGAAATAAGCAGCTTGACTGTTTGTTGTTTGTTTTGTTTTGTTTTTTTCCTACATTTTATGAGCTAAACTATATGTTGGTCACCTTTTTTTTAATTTTTAAAAATTTGTTTGTCTTTATTGATTTGGTTATCATTGATCCAAATGCTATAACATTTCATCAGTATAATATATATTGATTTAATAATGATCAACAAGTCCATTGGATAAGAGGGACACACACAATTCCATACAATTCCCACTACCAGAGTTTAACATACCAGCCCTTCCATTGGAAGTTTTCCTATTCTTTATCCCTCTGGGAGTATGGACCCAGGATCATTACCCCACTCATTGGGTAAGCAGGAAAAAGCCTTATTAGGCTGCCTGAATTTGCTCAGGAGGTTTGTGAGATTAAGCAGCAAACGAGATCTGGGAGGAGAGGACTGTGACTGAACCTAAAACCAGGTGTTCATTGAGTATTTTCCCAACTGGGTAGTAGGAATTAGGAGGACTTCCAAGTAAGCTGGAAATAGTAGACATAATCCTCTTCCATAAACCTGTGACCTAATGGGACAAGCACATGATAAATTGATAAATAACTAATCATAACCAACACTTCTTCTAGCGTTTGCCCTTCTTCCGTAGCCAGTCAACAGCATCAGGTTGAGCCTGATGTAAAGTTTCGAGACCTCCTTTGAATCTGGAAAGGTGGCAGTCATTGACTATGTGGGTCATAGTCTGTCTGTAGCCGCAGGGGCTGTTCGGGTCATCTCTGGCTCCCCAGCGATGGAACATAGCGGCGCACCAGCCATGGCCTGTTCGATAGCGATTGAGGAGGGCCCCATCATAATGTGCTAGGTCAAAGCCGGGTTGACGCTTGCAGGGGTCTGTGATGAGGTGTTCGTTCTTTACCTCAGCTGACTGCCAACTCTCTTTCCAAGAGACTGGAACAGAGAAGTTCAGTGTAGGCGTAGGGGACCAGATTGGGTGACGAGACGTCAAGCGTTGGACAGGGTGGGCGAAGATATCCGCGTATATTGGCAGGTCCGGTCGAGTGTAGACGTGGGAAATGAACTTAGATGATGCCGCATCCCGACGAATATCTGGCGGGGCGATGTTGCTAAGAACTGGCAGCCATGGAACCGGGATGGAACAGATGGTTCCAGAAATTATCCTCATGGAGGAATATAATTTGGAATCGACCAAGTGGACATGGGGGCTACGGAACCATACTGGGGCACAGTATTCTGCAGTGGAATAGCATAATGCCAGAGATGATGATCGTAGTGTGGAAGCGCTCGCGCCCCATGAGGAGCTGGCCAGTCTTGCAATGCTGTTATTCCTCGCGTCCACCTTTGCTGCAGTTTTTATGAGATGTTTGTGAAATGACAGAGTGTGATCGAGAGTAACGCCAAGATAGACTGGCTGGGCTTCATGCCGGATTCTCGTATCGCCAAGCTGCACATTAAGCTCACGGGAGGCCGAGGCATGGTGTAGGTGGAAAACAGATGATACACTAGAAAGAGTTCAATAGAGGTGATTATGCCTGGAGGAATAAGAGATGAAAGGCAGCCACCAGATGAATGGTTTCACTCATATGTGGAATCTAGAGACTTGATACTTGCAAAGACCAAATGAACAACAACAACAACAGCAACAAAAACAGTATTAAACAACCTGTTTCTAAGACTGTGAGAAGTGTGGTGGTTACTATTGGGAGGTGGTAGGGTGGGGACACAGAACTTTTTGGTGGTGGGTGCAAGTGTAAAACTATACTCTGTGATCTTACAGTCTTGTAACCCTCTATCAATGAATCAGTCAGAAAGAGACCAGAGATATCACTAAAGCTTGAGGGTCCGGAAGTATTGGAGAATATTCTTAGTAGCATCTGAATTCAGTGAGAATGTTGTGTTTTCACTCTGATAATGACAAAAAGGAAATTTTGCTGGGGGTATAGATTGATCTACCAATGACCACGCTCAGTGGAGAAACAATTATAGAAAGTCATTAATTTAAAAAAAAAGAAGAAAAGGAAACTTTGTATATATATTAATATTTTTAATATTTATTTATTTGTTGCCCTTGTTTTTTATTGTTGTTATAGTTATTATTGCTGTTGTTGCTGATGTCGTCATTGTTGGATAGGATAGAGAGAAATGGAGAGAGGAGGGGAAGACAGAGAGGGGAAGAGAAAGATAGACACCTGCAGACCTGCTTCACTGCTTGTGAATCGACTCCCCTGCAGGTGGGGAGCGAGGTGGGGGGCTGAACTGGGATCCTTACGCCCACCCTTGCGCTTTGTACCACGTGTACTTAACGCACTGCTACCGCCCGACTCCCAATTTTGTATATTTTTAATTTTTAGTTTCTGGGTAGAGAAAGAAGTAAAAAGGGAAATGGAAGGGAAACAGAGAGATACTTATGTACAGTGGTAAATTGTAATTAAGACTTTTTTTTTTAAAACTGTATTTGGGAGCCGGGCAGTAGTGCAGCGGGTTAAGTGCAGGTGGCGCAAAGTGCAAGGACCGGCCTAAGGATCCTGGTTCGAGCCCTAGGCTCCCCACCTGCAGAGGAGTCGCTTCACAGGCGGTGAAGAAGGTCTGCAGGTGTCAATCTTTCTCCTCCTCTCTGTCTTCTCCTCCTCTCTCCATTTCTCTCTGTCCTATCCAACAACGACATCACTAACAACAACAATAATAACCACAACAAGGCTACAACAAGGGCAACAAAAGGGAATAAATAAATAAATATTTTTTTTAAAAAACCGTATTTATTTTATATGATAGGACAAAGATAAATTGAGAGGAAAGGGAGATAAAGAGGGAGAGAGAAGAGGGAGAAAGAAACAGAAAGACAGCTGCAGCAGAGAGAAACAGAAAGACAGTTTTGGGTAGGTGTAAAAGACAGAGAAAGATGCTTTCCACTATAGGAAAAGGCCTGTGAGAAAGAGTGAGCATGACATATCTGGGTGAGCGGGGAAAACTGAAATCTTGATCTGTTTCAAGTTTCTTTTTTTTTTAACACTTCACTCTTAGCTTGATTTGGGGAATGCTTCTTTCATCTTTTGTTACTTACATTTTCTTAGTGCGGAAGGAACTTTACTAAGCTTTTTTATTGGAAAGGCAATTCTCATAGACCCATGGTTTTGATCCATGCCTCACATAAGCATTTCCACTTTTGTCTGAAGTTTGTTTCCTCAGGACTTTACTCCCGGTGGTTAATTATTTCAGCAGAAACATCTAAAGGAAAATCATTGTATCATCCCTTTGGATGTTTGCTAGGTAATCAGGAAGCAGGTGGTCTGCCTAGAACTAGAACACCGAAGGGAAATGGTTCTTTTTTTTTTTTTAACCCTTAATTTATTTTCTTCTTTGTTGGGGGGATTAGTGGTTTACAGCTGACAGTAAAATACAGTAGTTTGTACATGTGTAATATTTTTCAGTTTTCTACATAACAATCTAACCCCTCCCACAGGCCCACAGGCCTTCCTCTGCCGTGGTGTTCCAGGACCTAAACACTTTCCCCTAACCTAGAGCTTTTGTATTAACCTAATCTTGTACCTGTACTCAGTTAGACGTTCGTTCCACTCAAATATCATTGATATACTGTTGCATTGTTTTCTTTGGTACAAAAAAGTTCCACATCAGTGATTTTTATTCCTTTTGTATTGGAGTTTTGTTATCATGTTTGTTAATTGCATTAGGTCTGACTATCGGCAAGACTTCTTTTAGATAAAGACTGATTGATGGTTAGTCCTGTTAAATCTTCTCTGTCAACTAATTTTCTCCCCCTTTGGCTTCCTTTCTAGATTCCAATAAGATTATGGCAGAGCCTAGCCATCCACAAAAGCAGCTGGACTTACAAAATGGCAGCTTAGACGTAAGCTTGGTCATGAATTCTCTTCAGAACGATTCCCAAAACACAATGGAGAGCCTGAGCCCAAAGAAATATTCTTCCAGTCTGAGATTTAAAGCCAATGGAGACTATTCAGGCTCTTATTTAACCCTCTCACAACCTGTGCCTCCTAAGAGAAGCCCTTCTCCTTTAGGAACCAGCATCAGAAGTAGCCCTTCCATAGCCAAAATCCAGGGAAGCAAGCAACTCTCCTGTGATGGGACTGACAAAAGTATGCCCATGAAATCTCCCGCTCCTTTACTCAGCACTTCACTCTCCCTCAGCGGGTATCCCCATGGGAGAGCAGACTTTGATCATCATACTGGCCGGGACAGTGAAAGGTCTTTCAGGCTCTCAGAGAAGCCTCCTTATTCCAAATATAGCTCAAGAAATAAATCACATGACAATGTCTATTTTCTTGGAGGGCTAGATGGCCGAAAAGCATCAGGTTCACTATTGGCCATGTGGAATGGAAGCATGATGATGAATGACACTGGCCCCTCTCCCATCAGTAGATCAGGAGCAGCAAGCATGCCTTCCAGCCCGAAGCAGGCTAGGAAAATGAGCATCCAGGACAACTTGACACTTCAGCCCAAGTTGACCAGACACAAGGAGCCTGCATTTGATAGCATCAGCTTAAGAAGTAGGAAATATTCAGGCAGCAGCAGCCTGAGTCACATGGGAGCCTATAGCCGATCTCTTCCCAGGCTATACAGGGCCACTGAGAACCAGCTGACACCTCTCAGCTTGCCTCCAAGAAGTTCTCTGGGGAATTCCAAACGAACAAGATTGGGGGACAAGGATCTACCTCATAACATAATAGACAATGACAATTACCTGAATTTTTCTTCTTTGAGCTCAGGGGCTTTACCCTACAAAACCTCTGCATCTGAGGGCAACCCATATGCAAGTTCCACCCTCAGTGTCCCTGCTAGTCCTCGAGTGGCTCGGAAGATGCTTCTGGCCTCCACCTCCTCCTGTACCTCTGATGACCTTGATAGGGCCCCCTACTTAGGGAATAGCCCAGGGCAGTCATTTCCTCATGGAGAGCTGGACAGAATGTTTGCAGCCAGGAGGAACTTCTCTTGTGGATCTGTTGAGTTTGATGATTCAGACTTGGACAGCCTCCGACAGTCCTCAGGAACTCCCCAGCCTGTCCTTCGGGAACGAAAAAGCAGCATTAGCTCCATTTCAGGACGAGATGACCTGATGGATTATCACCGCAGGCAAAGGGAGGAAAGACTCAGGGAGCAGGAGATGGAACGATTGGTAATAATTTTTACCAAATTATTACTTGACCTCATTTTTCATTAAAACACACTCCAAGGATATATGTAGGCATGTATTATTCCCATGTGTATCAGTCACTGTTGCCCTTTCCTAAAATTTCTCCCCTTATCCTTCCTCTATAGTCCCAGACCACTATGATTAGTCACATGTGAGTATTTTAGGGATGTGTGCCTAATATTACAGTAAATTGCTCTGTAGAGTTCTTCCAGATGTTTATTCTAACAAAGGTACTTATTTGTTTTACTGAATTTATTGTGAGCCTTATGATCAAAAAAAAAAAACTCATAAGAAGTGTTTTCTATGAGGAAACACTTCTTTGTATTATTTATATTATCAAATTTGCATGTGCATAGTATGATAGGATGAGCAGTGAAGATAGGACTCATTGGGAATCAGACACTACATTTTTCCACATAGTAAGTTGTCTGGAAAGGTGTAAGTTTGCCAAAATGATACTCTACTTTGATTTCTGCATTGTACACAAAAACATTCCATGCTCTCGTCAGCTTTGTCTCTTATACATATAGCTACTACCCACTACACATGCTCACGGAATTTTTCTTTTAAAATAAACTTATGCCAGTTGAAGAAGATATTGGAAATAATGGGAAAAGATGACACATAAGATTTTGCTAATCAATGAGATAAACGGTTATTTTTTAATTTTTTTAAATTATCTTTACTTATTTATTGTATCCAAGCAGGCAGAAACTGAGAGGGTAGAGGTGGTGAGGGGGTGGGGCTAGGCAGTAGCGCACCTAGTTGCGCAAAGGGCTCAAGGACTGGTATAAGGTCCGGGTTCTAGCCCCTGGCTCTGCACTTGCTTCACAAGTGGTGAAGCAGGTCTACAGGTCTTCCCCTCCTCTCTCGATTTCTCTCTGTCCTCTCCAACAACAGTAGCAATAACTACAACAAAATAGAAAAAAATGGCCACAGGAGCAGTGGATTTGTAGTGCAGGTACTGAGCCCCAGCGATAACTCTAGAGGCAAAAGAAAGAAAGAAAGAGAGACAGAGAGAGAGAGAGGGAGGGAAAGAGTATGAATCCTTTGACTGGGGCTATTATTTATTTTTAGTTATTTCGCATCATTTTTGTTAGTGATCTAGTATTTAACAAGATTATGAGATTAGAGGGATATAGTTCCACACTGTATCCACCACCACGGAAGTTCTCTGACTGCCCCGTCCTATGATAAACACCATAACTTTCACAAAATTTTAGTTTGCCACCTTTTTTTAGTTTCAAAGTTCATTTCAGTTTTCTGTGTTCCATATATGATGAGTAACATCATTGGAAGTTGTCTTTTACCTTCTTGATTACTTCACTAAACCTAATTATATCCAGTTCCATACATATATTTTGTCCCAAAGAATTTAGTATTATCTTTATCCATTGTAGCGTAGTATTCCATTAAATATATATCCCATAGCTTCTTTATCTAGTCTTGCATGGATGGGCATTTAGGTTATTTCCCCTACTTAGCTATTGTGAATAATACAGCTATGAACATAGGGTGCATGTGTCCTTTCAAATGAGCATTTTCATGTTCTTTGGATATGTGCCTAAGAGTAGTATTGCTGGATCATAAAGTATCTCCATTTTGTTTGCTGGTTTATTTGCTTGTTTCACTCTCCATGCAGTTTTTCATAAGCACTACACCAGTTTGCATTCCCACCAACAGTGTAGTGGAGTTTCTTTGTCACCACATTGACTTTTAGATAGTGCTCCTGTACTGTAGTTCTTTTGAGGTTTTGATTTTGTTTAATGACTGAGAGAGGGATAAGTAGAGACTAGAACAACACTATAGCATATGCAGTACCAAGGGTCAAACCCAAGGCTCCCTGAATACAAGCCTGAATTCTACTGACTGAGTTACCCTTCCTGGCCCAGGGCAGCCGATTTTCTTATAGTAGATCTATAAAGATTTTTTTAAAAAAAATTTCTGTGGAAGCATCACTGTACATTCTAAAGAGCTATTATGTGGCAAAAGTTTCTGTATTTGGGCATAATTCATTTTTTAAAAATATTTATTTATTCCCTTTTGTTTTTGTTGCCCTTGTTGTTTTATTGTTGTAGTTATTATTGTTGTTGTTATTGATGTCGTTATGTTGGATAGGACAGAGAGAAATGGAGAGAGGAGGGGAAGACAGAGAGGGGTAGAGAAAGATAGACACCTGCAGACTTGCTTCACTGCCTGTGAAGCGACTCCCCTGCAGGTGGGGACCCTGGGGCTAGAACCGGGATCTTTACTTCGGTCCTTGAGCTTTGCGCCACGTGCGCTTAACAACCACTGTGCTACTGCCCGACTCCCAGGCATAATTCATTTATACAAGTTCAGAACAATTCTATGTAGTATATATACAATTTCTGTGTGGATAGCATATCTAGCACTATTTTGGGCTGAAAAGATGTTAATGAAGTCTAAGAATTAAATTCTATGATGATGTTTTAAGAATCTAGAAGAGTAGTTTATCACTACAAAAAAATCTTGTAAAATATTCTTATTTGGAAGTCAGGTGGTAGCACAGCGGGTTAAGCGCATGTGGCGCAAAGCTCAAGGACTGGTGTAAGGATCCCAGTTCGAGCCCCTGGCTCCCCACCTGCAGGGGAGTCACCTCACAGGTGGTAAAACAAGTCTGCAGGTGTCTTTCACTCCTCCTCTCTGTCTTCTCCTCCTCTCTCTATTTCTCTCTGTCCTATCTAGCAACGAAGACATCAATAATAGCTACAACAATAAAAAACAACAAGGGCAACAAAAGGGAATAAATAAATAAATAAATAAATAAATATCAACACAGTAGAAATCTGTGTGAGTTTAAAAAAAATCTTATTTTTGTTCCAAACCATGAAATGTGTGTCTGGAAAGCTGACAGGTTACCTAAGTGTACTTTAACCTTTCTGCACACACAACACCTTGCACTGTTTTAGCACTTATAAATACTGGTTTTTATACTCACCACTTCTAAATATTAGTGAATTTCTCTTTCCCATTGTTTCTTCCTATTTGCTAAGATTCCTGTGCCCTTAAAGCCTTATTTCAGCTTCCAGTGAGAGTTTGTGTGTGTTATTTATTGGTGGTGGTGGTGGTGGTGGCAGCAGTGTGTGTGTGTGTGTGTGTGTGTGTGTGTGTGTGTGTGTGTGTATAGTGTATCCTTTCTCTTTAATAATAGGCTTACTATATTTCAGCTTCCAGTGAGAGTTTGTGTGTGTTATTGGTGGAGTTGGTGGTGGTGGTGGTGGCAGTGTGTGTGTGTGTGTGTGTGTGTGTGTGTGTGTGTGTGTGTAGTATATTCTTTCTCTTTAATAATAGGCTTGCCATATTTGATGAAATGAAACCTATTTTTCAATATGATACCTTAAATTTGGCCTCAGTAATAACAAAGTTTTTGTTGGTTTTTTTTTTACCAGAGCACTGCTCAACTCTGGCTTATGGTGGTGCAGGGATTGAACCTGGGACTTTGGAGCCTCAGGCATGAGAGTCTGTTTGCATAACCATTATGCTATCTACCCCTTCCCTCTCAGCCATAACTTTTGCTCATGTGATTAATACCCTAGTGAAAACACGAACAGATTCTTAGGAATGCATTACATATGATGATTGCCATTAAAAAGTAAAGTGATTTAGAAAAACAAAATTTTCAGGAGTTTAGGTGGTGGCATAATAAGTTGAGCACACACATTATCATGTGCAGGGGAACAGTTTAAACCCAGCTCCCCACCTTCGGGGTGGGGGTGGGGGTGGGGGCTTCACGAGTGGTGAAGGGGAGCAGCAGGTGTTCATCTTTCTCTCTCCCTCTCTGTCTTCCCTTCCTCTCTCAATTTCTCTCTGTCCTATCAAATAAAGCAGAAAGGAAAAAAAAAAAAAGGCTGCTGGGAGCAGTGAATTCATAGTGCCAGCACCAAGTCCCAGTGATAATCTTGGTAGCAATTAATGATGATAATAATAATATAAAAAAATAAAGAAAAATATCTTTTCCTGAATTTTGAGAGACAGAGAATAAGCAGTCATTAATAGAATGACTCAGTACAAATTGGTAGGGAAGGGAGAGACAGAGACATCTGCAACACTGCTTTACCGCTCGCAAAGCTTTCCCCTTGCAGGTGGGGACCAAGGCCCTTGTGCATTGCAACATGTGCACTCAACCAGCTGTGCCACCACCCGGTCCCAGAAATTTATATTTTTTAAAAAATGTAACATAGGGTAAGTACTTTGTTAATTTAAAACTAATTTCTATTGAAATGACAATTTATTGGATATTCGGAGAAAGGAGTCTATTCTTAGAAAAAGTAGTACAAATGTTTTGGTGAATAATTCACCCAGTTATGCATACACTGTACGATGCTCAGTGAATCAGGTTTGAACCACTACATAAAAGCATCATGCACAGTATGAGGGGAAGTTTCATGAACAATAGATCAGTGTTCTTGAAGCTTTGTGAATAAAGTTTCACCTGGTACTCTGGGAGTACCACCACCACCACCAATAACACAACACACACACAAACTCACTGGAAGCTGAAATAAGGCTTTAAGGGCACAGGAATCTTAGCAAATAGGAGGAAACAATTGGAAAGAGAAATTCACTAATATTTACTAGTGGTAAGTATGAAAACCAATATTTATAAGTGCTAAAACAGTACAAGGTGTTGTGTGTGCAGAAAAAAGATTAAGTACACTTAAGTGACCCTTCAGCTTGCCAAATACAAATTTCACAGCACAGAACTGGTTCACCATGCACAGGTACCCTGGTCTTCCCTGTGTAACTCCTATGTAGTACCAGGACTCAAACCTGGAGCTTCATCATGGTACCATCTAGCTGAACTATTCCCAGATTCCCTTACCCTCCACTCCACATCTTGATATTTCAAAGAATTAACTTATGGGGTGCCAGGGCGGTAGTGCAGCAGGGTAAGCACAGGTGGCGCAAAGCGCAAGGACCAGTGTAAGGATCCCGGTTGGAGCCCCTGGCTCTCCACCTGCAGGGGAGTCACTTCACAGGTGGTGAAGCAGGTCTGCAGGTGTCTATCTTTCTCTTTCCCTCTCTGTCTTCCCCTCCTCTCTCCATTTCTCTCTGTCCTATCCAACAATGGCAATATCAATAACAATAATAACTACAACAATAAAACAACAAGGGCAGCAAAAGGGAAAAATGAATAAATATTTTTTAAAAATAATCCTGGGTCCATAAAGAAGAACTAACTTATGGATTATTAATGATTAATTCTGTTATTATTAATTAACTTAGAGACTTCTGAGTTGGTATTGGGTATAGCAATCTGAGACAGGACTAGGCAGCTTCATTAGATTCCTTTTCTGCTCATCTGTCTTTGGACATTTGAGTTATTTCCACTATTGTAGATAGTGCTGCTATAAAGACAGCATGAGGAAATCTCTTTGGGTATGAGGTTTTGTGTTCTCTGGATAGATCTCTAGGAGAGGAATTTTTGTATTATATAGTATATATTTTGGGTATTATCCAGGCTGATTTACACAGGAGTTGGGCCTATTTACATTTCCATCAACAGTGTGGAAGGAAGGGTTCCCTTTTCCCTAGCACATTTTGCCAGCACCGTTTTTTTTTTTCTTCCCCATTTCTAACGACATTCTCACAGGTGTGCACTGGTATTTCCTTGTTGTGATATTCATTTCTGGTAGTCGGTGACATGGAGTATTCTTCCTTATGTTTATTAGCCATCTGAATATCTTTCTTGGTGAAAAATCTGTTCATATCCCATCACTGTTTTTAAATGATATTGCTTATTTTCTCGTTGCTGAATTTTGTGAGATCTTTATATGTCTTGCTTATTAGCCTTTTGTTTGATGCGTATGTGTAGAAATCTTTTCCCATTCAGTTGAGTGTCTTTGTTTTGGTGATGGTTCCTTTTCCTGTGTAAGAGCTTTTCAGTCTGCTGCAGTCTCATTGGTTTATTTCTACTTAGGACTTGTGTCTCCAGAAATGTTCCTGAAGCAGACATCATGGAGTGTTCTGTCTTTTCTTCTGTGTGGTTTATGGGTTCCTATCTAATATCCTATCTTTAATCATTTTGAATTGACTTTTGTTTGTGTGACTTGTGGTCAACCTGTCTCAATTCAATTTTTGAACAAACACCATTTGTTCAAAATACTCTCCTTACTCCATTTAATGTTCAGGACTCCTCATAGAGGCGATAATCAAATCTACAATTTATACATTTTCATCAACTTTTGTTCTATTAGGTATCCTTTCACATTCTGGTACAGAAGAGCATATTTAAATAATCAAAATGTCACTATTTTCTTGAATTTGGGGAACTCTTAGATTTAAATATTTATTACTCTGTATAGGTCAATATTCTTAGTTTTCAGAACAGAGAATCTTTATTTTAATTTTATTTATTTATTTATTTATTTTGTTGTTGTTGATGTCATCATCGTTAGATAGGACAGAGAGAAATGGAGAGAGGAGGGGAAGACAGAGAGGGGGAGAGAAAGACACCTGCAGATCTGCTTCACCACCTATGAGGCGACTCCCTTGCAGGTGGGGTGCTGGAGGCTCGAACCGAGATCCTTCCGCCAGTTCTTGTGCTTTGCGCCACCTGTGCTCAACCCGCTGTGCTACCACGGACTCCCATCATATATACTTCAGGGCAAAATGGATGGAACTGGAGGTGATTATGCTTAGTGAAGTGAGGAAGGGAAAGACAACTACAGGATGACCTTATTCATATGTGGAATGCAGGGAATTGAAACATGAACTTGTAGGGGAAAAAGAGACCAAACTATCTCTAAGAATTTTGAGAAGTATGATTCTCAAAGGGGGTGTCACAGAACTTTGATGGTGAGTTTGGTGTGTAACTATGCCCTTGTAATATTATATTCTTGTAACCATTATTATATCACTGATAAAAATAGGAAAAATAAGTAAAAACTTAAGGTAAAATTATATTGAGTACAAAAGACTGAACGATAATTACAAACCTCCAAAGGCCTAATAATGAGTTATAATAATTCACTTTGAATCTGTTAGTCTCCAACTACTGTTATTTGAGATGCTTAGTTTTTTATAATTTTTCTTTCTTGATCTCAGCTGTCAATTCTTTCTTGTGTCTTTATGTCAATGGTTTCTCTTTTATAATTTTAGAAACTGATAGTCTTATTTATTATAAAACCCTCCAAACTAAGTTATTAGTTGCAACCATCTCCTGAGAGAATCTCTTGTGCATGAATTGTGTGGACTTCAGTGCTTAGACTTTGTGGCATATTTTGAACTGACCAGTGATTGTTTCAACCCCCTTGATCCTTTGGCAAGCTTCATATTCTAGAAGTCAGAGAAATCATTATAAAAGAGACAAGAATTTTCATCTCATTTGATACTTGCATTCCTTCCCAGTTAAACCAAAATAGTGATAACCATCTACTGTGTATTAGGCCCCCAGGGCAGTCAAAGTCACTTTAAAAAGAAAGGAGTGGGGGAAACCACAAAAAATAAACCCTACTGCTGTATGGCTGTTGAAAGTATCCTTTTGGCTACATAAACAGAATCATCTGTGTGCTATTATGGAGAACCAATGAATTCCCACAATTGCATTGTAGCAATCCAGTAACTTCTTTATGGCTGGTGACTGACAGTCATCTGTGTTGCCTCAATAAACACACCATTGTCACATTTCCAAGTATGTAGGCCCATACTTGATTTCTTTTCTCAAGCATGTTGTAAAATTATGCCAGATCTCACAAGGCATCACACAATGAGAATAAAAGTGTAATTGAACCTACTTAAGGAGCTGTAATATTCTATTAAATAGGTGTATATACTTGCTAATCTTACATTGGTGTGATACACATACTATTTTACAAACCAGTGAGTAGACAGGTCAGTACTATTCAAGATTGTAATTAAGAAAATTTGTCTGGAAGTCTAAGAAGAGTGAACATTGTGAGATGAATCTTACTATTTATAATTATGTTTCACATCTCTACCTGCATCATACTGCCTCCACTTCCAAAGGGATCTGACCTCAAGAGATGCTTTTGACATTCAGACCTTTTTTGCTTATGTTGAACTAAATTGCAAATCTGACAGTCTTTCTTGATTGGAAAAAGAGTGGACAATGTTAAAAGACTACCAGTTGTTGTCTAGTCATAGTATTAGCCTATTTTTCTACAAATAATAATATGTTTGAAATATAATGACAAGCTTAAGTACTGAAAGTTATTCTGGCCTCCATCTGACTTGAAAGGTATCTCGTTAGCAAAAAGAAAACCTTACCACAACTTTTTTTTCCTCCTTCAGTTGGAGAGCTAGATGGGAAGAAACAAAATGGAAAGGGGAAAAATAGCATTTGATAGTAATCTAGTTATTCCACATTGAGAAACCATGGAGTCAAAGATTTTGTGTAATCCTGTGTCACGTAATCTGTAATTGTAATTATTGAAAGGAGGTTCCTTTGTACTTGAGATCAAGTCCTATGTTCTTGTTACAGAGGCAGTACAAGCTATTGCCTCTTGATGGTGCCACACATTTAGAAATCCCTGCTCTGAACTGACATGTGTGCTGTGAATCTTAAATTAGGTTGGCATCTTGTGCTAAATGTGGAAATGTAGATGGTAACTTAGGGTGTGTTTGTGTGTGTTTTACCATGCCAGTTTTTGGGGAAAAAAATCTCATCCCTGTAATTAAAAAAATTATTATCAAGCAATAAATTAAACCTATAAATATGATTCACAAGAAAACCTACAAACTAGATGAGAACAGGAAATATGTCAAAGCCAACAGCTGCATGAGGCTGGAATGATACAGAACTATTGATTTACCCTATATGTGTGGTCAGATTTCTTACTATATCTAAAGTAAAAGTCATTTATGGATCTACATTTAAAATATTTTACTCATAATGGATAAGGAAGCTGTGATATGAAACACCAGTTAACTTTTAAAAGAAAGATGAAATCTTACATTGTACTACAAGTGAATGGAATTGGAGGGGGTCAGCACTAAATGGGACAAGACAGAAAGTGAAGGATAAATACCATATCATCTCACTCATATGTGGGATTTCAGAGGTAAAGGAGCAAATGTGTGTAACACATATCATCCATTGGCATGAAGACCAGGGTCACTAAGGGAAGAAGTGGAAGGATCAATAAGGGCTTGGAAGGGATGGCACTTTGGTGGAGTACAAGGTATGTGGAATATGCCTTTGGGGAAATGTGAAAACATACCTCTGAGATAACAACAGACTCTTAAAGCTTTTCCTTATTTCCATACAGAAAAATTGTAATGCCTAAAAGTAGGAATGCAAGTTGAGAAAACATTCTTAAGTTAAAAAAATAGTATTGGGGCCAGGGCCGAGTGGTGGTGCACCCAGTAGAACATTGTTACCAGGCTCAAAGGACCTAGATTCAGGCCCCCCATCTCCATCTGTATGTAATCTGTGCGCTCAACCAGGTGTGCCACCGCCTGGCCCCAAGAAAAAAGGCATTTAAAATAAGTTATCACTAATCCCTAGAATTTGACACTTTATTCTATGTGAGAAATGATTGGAAATGTTTAGTAGTATTTTGACAAAGATTTCACCTGTGCTTAAGTGTGAGCAGTTAGTTTTCTGAGTTGTTTCTATTATTATTATTATCATTATTATGCCTCCAGTTGCTGGGACGCGGCACCAGCAATACTAATTCACCCTCTGGGTGGCTATTCTTTCTTTCTTTTTTCTTTTCCTTTCTCTTCTATTTTATCTGATAGGACAGAGAAATTGAGAGCAGAGGTAGAGAGGGAAAGATAGACATCTGCAGACCTGCTTCACTGCTTGTGAAGCTTCCCCACTGCATGTGGGGAGCTGGAGGCTCTCACCAGGTGCACTTAATTGGGTGCACCACTGCCTGGCCCCATTTATTTATTTATTTATTTATCTATCTATCTATTTATTTATATTCCCCTTTGTTGCCCTTGTTTTTTAATTATTGTAGTTATTATTGCTGTTGTTATTGATGTTGTTCATTGTTAGATAGGACAGAGAGAAATGGAGAGAGGAAGGGAAGACAAAGAGGGGGAGAGAAAGAGAGACACCTGCAGACCTGCTTCACCGCCTGTGAAGGACTCCCCTGCAGGTGGGGAGCCGGGGACTTGAACCGGGTTACACTGGTCCTTGCGCTTTGCGCCATGTGAGCTCAACCCGCTGCACTACCGCCTGACTCCCCCATTATTTATTTTTATACTCTACATAGAGTCCTGTGACTTAGACTGGCTGCTGCCAAATACACAAAGGAGTATGGAGATGGGTTAGATTCTTAACAGGGCTATGAACTACAATGAGGCAATACCAGATACATTCCTTTGAAATGTAGTCACAAAATAGCACTCTACCATCGACTTGAAAAAAAATTCATGGGGCCAGGTGGTGGTGCACCTGGTTAAGCGCACATATTACAATGCTCAAAGACCAGGACTCAAGCTCCCGGTTCCCACCTGCAGAGGGGAAGCTTCACAAGTCGTGAAGCAGGGCTGCAGGTGTCTCTCTGTCTCTGTTTCTGTCTCTCTCTCTCCCCCTTCCTCTCAATTTCTGGCTGTTTCTATCTGGTAAATAAAGATAATAAGGGAGTCGGGCTGTAGTGCAACGGGTTAAGCATACGTGGCACAAAGTGCAAGGACCAGTGTAAGGATCCTGGTTCGAGCCCCGGGCTCCCCACCTGCAGGGGAGTCGCTTCACAGGTGGTGAAGCAGGTCTGCAGGTTTCTGTCTTTCTCTCCCCCTCTCTGTCTTCCCCCTCCTCTCTCCATTTCTCTCTGTCCTGACAATGACAATATCAACAACAATAACTATAACAATAAAAAGATAATAAAACAATTTAAAAAGAATTCACAGCATTTTCTTCACAAATAATTCTTTAAGTTCTTATTTGCCTTGGAAGTTATTTTTTTTATTATGTACCTTGTATGAAAACATGAAAAAAACAGAAAAAAAAGTATGCATTTAAAATAATGTTATTCAAAGTGACCTACTTTCTAAGTGCTAAAACCAGTGTTTTGGCCATTTAGATATACAGATTCTGCTCTGCTGGCTTTTTTTTTTTTTTTGATAAAATGGAAATATTGACAAGACCATAGGATGAGAAGGGTACATAACTCCCACCACCAGAACTCTGTATCAAGGGAGAAGATCTCCCTTGATAGCTTTCCTATTTTAAAAATATTTTTATTTTAATTTGTAACTCTTTATTTGTTTATTGGATAGAGATAGCCAGAAATCAAGAGGGAAGGAGTGATAGAGCAGTAGAGAGATAGAGAGACACCTGCAACCCTGCTTCACCACTTGCAAACCTTTCTTCCTACAAGTGGGGTCTGGGGGCTTGAACCCAGATCTTTGCACATTGTAACATGTGTGCTCAACCAGGTGAGTCACCACCCCGCCCCTGGCTTTCCTATATTTTATCCCTCTGGGAGTATGGACCCAGGATCATTATGGGGTGCAGAAGATGGAAGGTCTGGCTTCTGTAATTGCTTCCTCAATGAACTTTGGCGTTGGCAGATCTATCCATACTCCCAGCCTGTCTCTCTCTTCCCCTAGGGGTCTGGGGAAGTGGACTCAAGGACACATTGGTGGTGTCATCTTCCCAGGGAAGTCTGTTTGGCATCATGGTAGCATCTGAAACCTGGTGGCTGAAAAAGAGTTAAGATATAAAGCAGAACAAATTGCTGACTAACCATGAACCTAAAGGCTGGAATATTGCAAATGAAGATTGGGGTTTCCATTTTGTAGAAAGCTAGTAGGTCTATTTTAGGTATATTCCAAGGGCCCATGAATTTATTAGTTTTTACCTGAGTCTGATATCTAATATACAGGTGGACCCAAGTTATTGTCTGGGGAGATGGTGTCATAGTTGGAAAAAGGACTAGAAAGCTGGATCAGGAAAGAGTAATTCCCAAATATGAGGATAGTATATAAATATTGTTATCTGTAAACCCAGTCGGTTTGATCTGGGACCCATATTCAGGAGAGGAGCCTATGTAACCTCTGCATCCCTGTAGGTCTGAGCTCACATTCTGTGATCATGGCTAGGAACATTCCAGGCTGCACTAATTTCAGGTAGAGTATGTTGTCCAACCTCCCTTAGGAGAATGGAACATTCCCTACCATTGTTGATCCACATCAAGGGCAAGTTCCTATAGGGGCCCACAAAGAGGTCCATTTTGTTGTTCCTGAGGGAGATGACCATTAACAGTGATGAGAGGGATCTGTTAGAGGTGTAGGCCCATCATGTCTGTGTGGAAACCCCAGCACTCCCTGACTAGGCCCCCAGCTGATGGAGTGGCCTGGTAGTGACTTAAGAGTCATCTTAAAGTATGCCAGTCTCTTGCCCTTATTCAGCTTTTTTTTTAATTTTTAAAAAATATTTATTTCCTTTTGTTGCCCTTGTTATTTTATTGTTGTAGTGATTGTTGTTATTGTTATTGATGTTGTTGGATAGGACAGAGAGAAATGGAGAGAGGAGGGAAAGACAGAGAGGGGGAGAAAGATAGACACCTGCAGACCTGCTTCACCGCCTGTGAAGTGACTCCCCTGCAGGTGGGGAGCCAGGAGGCTCGAACAGGGATCCTTATCCCGGTCCTTGTGCTTTGCGCCACATGCTCTTAACCCACTGCACTACTGCCTGACTCCCCTTATATAGCTTCTGTAGTGTTTAATTTTTGTAGCTTTGTCTGGCAAGGTTAGCTTTGGCGTGATTGAGGGAAGTGTAATAGGAGGTAGGTGGGGAGGTCTAAGTAGGCCTAAGTAGACTTATTTGATTAGGTACTTTATGGTGTCTTTTTAGGCCTTTCTAGTTGCTTGCTGCATTTATTAACTCACTGCTAACTATTGTGCACTTTTGCTTTCATGTATATATTTTCCTCTAACTTATGGATACCTGTGTACATATGTCCTATCTCATGGGCCCTGCCTGATCTATATCTATGTTTTGAGGTTTTGTTAAGTGCAACACCCAAAATGGAGTTGAGTCCTATGAGCTAGGAAATATCTCACCAGGATAATGAAGCTGTAGGGTTGACATTCACGCCTGACGTCTCTGGACACAGTCTGAAGTGAAGCATGCTAGGTGATACTGGTTGCATTGATTAAATTGGGATGGCAGATGCAGTATCAGTTGCTATGAACTGAGAGAAGCATGCAGGAAAGTGAGCCCCACCCTAGAGGTTTCAGGACTGGGAAAAATAACGAGCTTTATAGAGAAAGGGGAAGGTTCCTGTTGTCTTATCTAATGGCTTTTTGAGAGAAAGCACAGTAAATTGCAGGTTAGGAAAGGTGGGTAGGAATTAGAGCTCTCAAAGACCGTATCTCCCAACTCAGCAATTTGTCAAGTGAGATGTCAGAAACAATTGAATGTTAGTTCAGTACATATTAGCATCTCAGCTTTCCAATCCTACTTTTCTCTTGATGGTCCAGCATTAGTATTAGTTATGCTCAATCTGATTTTATTGAAAGAATGGTCACCTGGGTGTTAGCTCACAGAAGATAGTAATGTGTGATCAGTAGAAAACAAGATTGTGAAAGCTAGGACAATACTCAAAATAAGGGGGGTTAGAAAAAGAATTACTTTAGCAGTAAATCCTGATCAGGGTATTCCTTAAAAGGCATTTTGTAATCATTTCTGAAATGCCTTGTAAGCTTTCTTCTGACGCACTTCAACTCATTGGTTTATTTTTCTTTGGTGCAGTTTGGAAGCAGTGTGTCTCCACAAAGCCACATTTCTTTTAGGCCCGTGGATAGCATCACTGTATGTATGTGTGATTCAAGACTGGACAGATTGGCTGTGAATGGGGTGATAAGAATAGAGAGAAGCACATACCAGTAGACAAAACTTCCTGTTCACAAGACTTTGAATACTGTGTTTCACTGTCTGAAATAGCATCCATCTTATGTCTTGGATAATTTATTCCCTCTGGAATTAAGCAATAGCACTGGCAGCAAAGAAACTATTTTAGGAAGGATATGAGGGAGAAATTTTGCTGTGTATCAGAACCTAGGAAGGATGTACGTGGCATGCTTCTGTAAAGGACACTGTTCATTGGCGTCCTCATATTGAATAATATTTTGTATTATCTGAAAGATATTGATATCTTTCAGATAATACAAAATGTAATTAATGTCAGAGTTTCATCTGTACACATTCTGATCTGTAAATATTAGTAAAAGACTGAGTTTAAATGCTTCAGCTTAATTGACATAATGGCAGAAGAACTTTTCCTTGGAGATTTGCATCTATTATATATGGATACTATTCAGTAAGGATTCAGGGGTAAAAATCAACATCTTATTTGTAATCCCCCCTTCACATGTCCTTTAACATTTGTTGTGGTTGCACATTCCTGTGTATACTTTTTCTAGACAGTTGAAGCAGTTTTAAAATCAAGCAGTGAATATTGTGTTCCCTACTTTTCATGCCTCCCCATAATGCTGAGATAGGTAGGGCTTGGCAGCAGCTGATGGCAGCTGTACAGATAAATAAACACCAGGGCTCCTGGACTGACAAAGTGCAGAAGTGCCTGGGATGAGGTGGTGGAGCTATGCATGACTGCTAAGGAAAGAGACCATGAGGACTGAGTTGCAGCTGGAGTCCAGAATTTCAGACAATGAGAGGAAGGTGGGCTTACACGAACCAGTTGAATAATCCTCTCCATCAAGCAATTTCATTAATTTTGAAGGGGATGTGGAGGAGTGCTTAAAGGGCAGGTTAAAGTCAAATGCAGCTTAAGAGTGACTTCTATCTTTTCATTTAATTATTTTGTGGAAACTGGGAGATTTTGTTGCTATCTGACTTTATTTTTTTAAGTCTTTTTTTTTTCTTTTCCTCTTTTTTTTTATGTTGTAGTTGTTATTGTTGTTGTTGTCATTGTTAGATAGGACAGAGAGAAATGGAGATGGAGAGGAAGACAGAGGGGGGAGAGAAAGATAGACACCTGCAGACCTGCTTCACCGCTTGTGAAGCGACTCCCCTGAAGGTGGGGAGCCGGGGGCTTGAACTGGGATCCTTATGCTGGTCCTTGCGCTTGGTGCCACATGCGCTTAACCCACTGCTCTACCTACTGCTCGATTCCCCCTATCTGACTTTTCTACTGGGTACTACTCATTCACTTAATAAAGAACTAACTGCCAACAGGATTTTTCTTTACAACTGACCTACTTAAATTTTTGTTGTTGTTGTTGTTAACCAGCTTGACAAATATTTTTCTGTGAAAGTTTTTTTTTTATTTTATTCTCACTGTAATAGATATAATACCAATAGATATCCTGATTTTTTTCATTTTAATGTTGTTGGGATGGATGAGGGAGCTGAATTTGTTGAGATTTATCTAGGCTTATTAGCATTTGTAAATTATACCTGTTATTCACAAATATACATAGTAAATTTACAAAGAGTTAAATGTTATATATGTCTCTCTCTCTATATATGTATTTGCGTGTTTTTCCTGGGAAGCTCACTGAAGTATCAGCTATAGTATTATAGTCACCAATGCTTTCTAATTTGATGTTTTGAATAAATGAACTATCATTTAAGTGTTCCAGATTAATGAGTCAAAGGTTTAATGATGTGAGTATTTGAGCTACATTGATGTTTTCCTATCAGGAAATGATTTGAAATACTTCTCATTTTTGTGGAAATTCACACTTTTTGTCATTTTAACTACTCATGTGAAAAAAATTGATAAGAAAAAAGAAAACCTTGGTGATGAAAAAAATCATTTGAAGCATTTCAAGAAAAAAGTTGAAGACTTAGCTATTCTTTTTCAATTAAATGATTCTTTAAATAACTTCTCTCTTTTTGTGTATAGAGTAATAAGATATTACTTTTTTTTTAATTAATTAATTTATTTATTTTTATTTTCTTTTTTTATTTTTTTTTATTTAAGAAAGGATTAATTAACAAAACCATAGGGTAGGAGGGGTACAACTCCACACAATTCCCACCGCCCAATCTCCATATCCCACCCCCTCCCCCGATAGCTTTCCCATTCTCTATCCCTCTGGGAGCATGGACCCAGGGTCATTGAGGGTTGCAGAAGGTAGAAGGTCTGGCTTCTGTAATTGCTTCCTCGCTGAACATGGGCGTTGACTGGTCGGTCCATACTCCCGTCTGCCTCTCTCTTTCCCTAGTAGAGTGGGTCTCTGGGGAATTGGAGCTCCAGGATACATTGGTGGGGTCTTCAATCCAGGGAAGCCTGGCCAGCATCCTGATGGCATCTGGAACCTGGTGACTGGAAAGAGAGTCAGACTTCCCTGGATTGAAGACACCACCAAGATATTACTTTTTAAAAATATTTATTCATTCCCTTTTTGTTCTCCTTGTTGTTTTATTGTTGTAGTTATTGATGTTGTTGGATAGGACAGAGAGAAATGGAGAGAGGAGGGAAAGGCAGAGAGGGGGAGAGAAAGATACCTGCAGACCTGCTTCACCATTTGTGAAGCGACTCCCCTGCAGGTGGGGAGCTGGGGGCTTGAACCGGGATTCTTATGCTGGTCCTTATGCCACGTGCCACGTGCACTTAACCAGCTGTACTACCACCCAGCTTCCAAGATGATATTTCTGTAAAAAAAATTAAAGGATTAATTTTTAGAGCAAAAGATGGTCTATAGTGATGAAAGTGTTAGATAGTTGAAGGTGGAAAAGTAGAGGGTGGGAAGGGGTGAAATTTTTTAAAATATGAAATTAAAATAAAAACATGGCAGTGTTTGGAGAATCAACACACCGAGAAAACACTTACTTATTGCTGCTACACACTAGTATCACAACTGGGACCTGTGAATACAGGGAACAACAGCCACAGTAGAGTTTGGAAGGAAAAATCAAACACTGTGCATCTAGATGACTGACTTCCTCTGATTCCTTAAATGCATCCATCAAAAATGATGACAGATCCTTACCAGTCAGGTGTCTGTGGGCTTATGTGTGATTTTCCAATCTCTTCTTTTTATTTGCCATGATCTTCAAAAGCTCTAAACATCTCCTATACTCTATTCTAGGAGAGACAGCGTTTGGAGACAATCCTCAGTCTCTGTGCTGAATACACAAAACCTGACAGTCTTGTATCCACCGGCACCACCGTGGCAGATGTGCAGAAGATCAATAAGGAGCTTGAGAAGCTGCAGCTCTCTGATGAGGAGTCTGTGTTTGAAGAAGCACTCGTGAGCCCTGAGGTCAGATACAGGTGCCACCAGAAAGGCTCTCTGCACGATGCGGACTTGTCAGCCTTTGGGAATCTCAGTCAGAGCAATGCCAGCTTCCTTTCCCCCAGGAGCATCAGGAATGATGATCTCCTCAGGGACCTCACCAGGAGCCCCCCACCACCTTCCTCTGCTTTCCTGAAAGCTTCCAGCGAGTCCACTTACCTAAGTATCCTACCAAAGGTAAAGCCAACTGGGCTCAGAGACAATATAGGACCTAGAGCTATGCTTGGGTATGCTAGAGATTAGTGGTTTTATCTTGCTTAGTTTTCACTAAAGCTGCTGTTTAAACAATAATTAGCCAAACAAAGTACAGCAAATTAAAGTGTCAACTCTAACTAACTAAAACATGTAATAGTACAAAAAAGTAGAAAGTTTCCCTTCTCTGTGCTCCCTCATTGTACACCTGAGCCGTAAATGCAGGTGAAGTATTTTATATGCCTCCCTATTATTTTTCTGTTTATGTGTCACATGTTATTAGTTATAGACACACATATATATGCACATAATGCTCTGGACATATTTATTATCAAATATTTTAAATATCTTTTTATATTAGTGCACAACTCTACATTATTTTAAGTGGCTAACTAGTATTCAGTTATTTGGAAATACTTTTCCCATTTTTTCCTAATAAAATCTATATGTAATAATTATTCCAGCATATATAATGTATTGTTGGAATTGTGCAGGCATGGCATCCCAGAGAAAATCTGGTAGTAAAGAGAAGAAAACAAGGTTTGAAGGGGGAAAAAAATAAAAACTATCTGATATTTAGGTAAAGTGCTTATAATTTGAAATTTTGTGTTGTTGTCATAAGCCATTGAACATCCTTAGAAATCTTGGTTTTGGGAGTCGGGCTGTAGCGCAGCGGGTTAAGCGCAGGTGGCGCAAAGCACAAGGACCGGCATAAGCATCCCGGTTCGAACCCCGGCTCCCCACCTGCAGGGGAGTTGCTTCACAGGCGGTGAAGCAGGTCTGCAGGTATCTATCTTTCTCTCCTCCTCTCTGTCTTCCCCTCCTCTCTCCATTTCTCTCTGTCAACAACAACAATAATAACTACAACAACAACAATAACTACAACAACAATAATAACTACAACAATAAAACAACAAGGGCAACAAAAGGGAATAAATAAATAAAATAAATATTTAAAAAAAAAGAAATCTTGGTTTTGTTTT
This sequence comes from Erinaceus europaeus, assembly GCF_950295315.1. Taxonomy (NCBI): domain Eukaryota; kingdom Metazoa; phylum Chordata; class Mammalia; order Eulipotyphla; family Erinaceidae; genus Erinaceus; species Erinaceus europaeus. The sequence continues at coordinate 91,050,568 of NC_080170.1, read as the reverse complement.
CTTCTTAAATCCTTTCATAGATCTTTCCTGGTGATCTGCCAGATTTTTGTTAAGACAGCAAGTTGTTTGGTCCTTCTAAAGAATTTCTCTAAAGGCAAGTTTCCCTCTAAAGAGGAGTGTCACAGAGAGCTATTTGATATAAGAAGATTATTACTCCAGTATGCTTTTAGGATGTCTGTGAACATTAGAGCAACACCCACTTGGCATCCTGCATGCTTGAGAAAAGACCCAGCAAGAACATATCTGGGTACCACAGAGCATCTTAGAGTACAGAAAGAAAGATGATTTCTGGGAAAGGAAGTTCTTATTGACTACATTTTGAGGGCTTTGTGTTATCTCTAGATAGGAGATAGAAGTTTTTTTAAAGTTTTTGTTATCATCAGGACATCACTGCTCTGGGCTAACTTTTTCACATAGAAAAAGACTGACAAAAGGAAAGAGGGAAAGGCCCTGTCACCAAAAGTTCCTCTTCAGGGGTAGAGACCAGGCTCAAATGTGCATCAAGTTTACAGCAAAACAGATGATGCGGTCTAATTTTACCAACCCAAATCAATTTATTTAAAAAGTCCTTCCTATTTGTTTTGGGTAGTTTTTCCTATTAGAGTAATCTACTCACTGCTCTATTTCCAAAGAACAGTAGTCAGTATGAGTTGAGCTAATGGAGCAGAGAGGCATATGAAAAGCACTCTAAGCTGATTTAGTTAAGCAAAGATTTTCATAATATTTGAGATGACTGAGATTTACCATTCTGAAACTGCCTTAGCTAGCATTTAAAGATGCAGATTATCTTGGCAATTTGCTCATTTTAGTCAGCTTTTGTAAGTCTATATCATCAAAAAAATATTCTTTAACCTTTTTGTGTGATGTGACCTTTGTAACACTTCTTCCTAAGAGGTCCAGCAAGATAGACCACGGGGTGTGTGAGGGGGGTGAGCTTGCTCTTTCTATCTCGCTCACTCTTGATTTCTCTCTGTCTATCCAATAATAAATAAATAAATAAATAAATGCCCAATTGGATAAATTTTCTAGAAAATTTGAATTCTGGATAATTGTTAGTATTCACTCCTTACTTTTTTTTTTTTGAGAGTTTTGTTTTTGTTTTCTCTTAATGCTCTGCTTCTACCAGTGAGAAAGATATTTTTAAGCCATGTTGGATGTTGAAACTTAATATGTAGTGTTGACCCAACAGGATACTGGTCTACTGGAGTCTTTCCTGCTAGGATTACTGGTTAGTGATTTAGGCATTCCTCAGACCTAAAACAGTACCTAAGTCTTAGAACAAGACTCATTGTTTGTGATGAAAAGGTCAGCAATTGTTTTACTGGTTGATAAGTTGCTGGGTTTCAGATGATAATTAAAAAACTAAGGTCAATGTTTTGAACACTGGACCCAATTGTTCTAATCAACTGAGATTCTTCTTAATAATTTAATCTCAGCAGAAAAAGAGTAAACAATAAAAAATAAGAAATGTGACAGTGCTTGTCTCATTACAAGTTATTTTGCACAAGGACCAGTTCAAGAATCCTGGTTTGAGCCCCGGACTCCCCACCTGCAGGGGGTCGCTTCACAAGTGGTGAAGCAGGTCTACAGGTATCTATCTTTCTCTCCCCCTGTCTTTCAGTTCTCTCCCAATTTCTCTCTGTCCTATCCAACAGCGACAGCAATAATAATAATAACAACAACAATGATAAACAACAAGGGCAACAACAGGGAGAAAATAGCCTCCAGGAGCAGTGGATTCATAGTGCAGGCACCTTGCCTCAATGATAATCCTGGAGACAAAAAAAAAAAAACAAGTTATTTTGAGCATTGTTAAATAGGTTAAATCAGCTCAGTAATGTGCACTTAATTATCAAGGTTTTTCTTGTTAATTTGAATAGCCAAACAAAGAATTCTTTTCAGTGATTAGCAAGTCATCTTTAACAATTTACATAATAAAAATGATTTACTTAACTAGTCTGCTTGCTCTCTTAATGTGCATTTGTTCAATCCTTGATTAATTACTGCAAAAATTATTTTTATCTTAAAGAGAGATAAAAATCAGTAGAGTACCAATATAGGCATCTCTTTAAGAGGCAGGTCTCTACTAGTACACAAAATAACTAGCCTAAAATACTTAAAAGAGGCTTTTTGTAATTTACTGTATTATCTTCTTGTGATAGTAGGCAAATATAAAATGTCTCCCCTTGGTTTTTATTTTATTAAATAAAATGGAAATATTGGCAAATCATAGGAGAAGAGGGATAAAATTCCACACATTTCCCACCACCAGGGTTCTATATCCCACCCCTTTGTTTGAAAGCTTTCCTATTTTCTCTCCCTATGTGAGTATAGACCCAGAATCATTATGGAGTGCAGAAGGTTGTTTCTCTGCTGAACATGGGCTTTGGTAGGTCCATCATTACCCAGCCTGTTTCTATCTTTCCCTAGTGGGGCAGGGCTCTGGGGAGGTGGGGTTCTAGGACACATTTGTGAGGTCGTCTGTCCAAGGAAGTCAGGTTGGCATCATGGTAGCATTTGCAACTTGGTGGCTGAAAAAGAGTTAAGATACAAAGCAGAAGAAATTGTTAAATAATCAGGAAACAAAAGGCATGAAAATAGCAGATGAGATTTGGGTGGGTGGGGGTCTCAGTTTTGTGGAAAGCTAGTAGGTCTATTTTAGATATATTCCAAGGGACCCATGACTTTACTATTTTTGCCTGAGCCCAACAGCTAACATGCAGGTATATCATTTCAGATGGTGCACTTCTTAACAAAGACTCTGAACCTAGATATAGACCAGGGCCCATGAGATAGGGCATATGTACATATGTATCCATAAGTTAAGGGAAAATATATACCTTATATATAAAGTATATACCTTAAAGAAAAGTGCACAATAGTTTGCAGTAACTCACTAAGTGCAGCAAGCAAATAGACCTAGAAAGACACCATAAAGTACCTAATCGAATACTTTCTACTTAGACCAAGATACCCTCCTCACCTACTTCCTATTTTACTTCCTATTTTACTAGATACCCTCCTCACCTACTTCCTATTTTACTTCCCTCAATCACTCCTTATCAGACAAAGTAAGGGCTACAAAAGCTGGGTAAAGGCAAGAGACTGGCATACTTTAATGATGACTCTCTGGTCACTACCAGGCCACCCCATCACCTGGGGCCCTAGTCAGGGAGTCCTGGGATTCCCACCGACTCGATGGGCCTAGACCTCTAACAGGTCCCTCTCTCCACTGTCACTGGTCATCTCCATCAGGAACAACGTATAGTGTACCCCTTTGTGGGCCCCTATAGGACCTTGACTTGTATGTGTATGAGAGTCAATAGTGGTGGGCGCAGCCCATGCTCCCATGCTCCAAGAGGAGGTTGGGCCAACATACTCTACCACTTGAGGAAGATGGGTCCTGAAATTAGTGCAGCCTGGAATGTTCCTGGCCACAGCCACAGAATGTGAGCTCAGATCTGCAGGGATGTTGAGGTTTCATGGGCTCCTGTGATGAATGTGGACCCCAGATCAAATTGATGGGGTTTTCAGTTAACAATATGTATGTATTTTCCCCATATTTGGGGGCTACTCTCACCCCTGATCCAGCTTTCTAGTCCTTTTTCCAACTCTGACACCATCTCTGCTTGGTTTTTAATAGAACACTACTTAAGAATGTAAATTTGCTCTATACTGTAAGCTACTAACTTGATTTTTTAAATTTTATTTTATTCATAAAAAGGAAACACTGACAAAACCATAGGATAAGTGGGGCACAACTCCACACAGTTCCCACCACCAGAACTCCGTATCCCATCCCCTCCCTTGATAGCTTTCCTATTCTTTAACCTTCTGGGAGTATGGACCCAAGGTCATTGTGGGTTGCAGAAGGTGAAAGGTCTGGCTTCTATAATTGCTTCCCCACTGAACATGGGCATTGACTGGTTGATCCATACTCCCAGCCTGTCTCTTTCTTTCCCTAGTGGGATGGGGTTCTGGGAAATTGAAGCTCCAGGACACATTGGTGGGCTTGTCTGTCCAGGGAAGTCTGGTTGACATCATGCTTAACACAGTGGATAATATGGTAGGTAGCACAAAAAGTAAAAATCTGAACTGTGTAGCTTTAGATCATGGGGAGGGGGTAGATTTGAATCTGGAACTTAAAATTTAACTGATAAAACCTATTGGGAAGTGGCATGTTCCAATTAAATAACAAAAGTGACTTTAGAAACCAAACAGAAATGGAGACTGTAAAACATTAGACTTATAGCTGACTTAAGGTTAGGAAATTCTAGAGTTGAAGTGTGAATATTCCTTTTTTGTGTTGATTAATTACAGACCCCAGAGGCTATAAGTGAAGAACAAAAAGTTCAGGAGTTGGCTGCAATGGAAGAGAGCAGAATAGCAATACTGAACAACCTTGAAGAACTTGAACAAAAAATCAAAGACATAAATGATCAGATGGATGAGTCTTCCAGAGAGGTATAAACTTTCTCTCTTTACTTTCTTTTCTCTTTCTTTATTTAAAAAAAATCAATAAAAATGATTTGAAAATTATGGACAAACTTTTGTTCAGTGTGTAGGATAAAAATAACATTTGTGTTTTTCCTACTTTATTTTAGAAGTTAGATGAAATATATGAAGCATATATATGCATTTTGTTTTGTTTTGTTTTGTTTTGTTTTGTTTTGTTTTGCCAGAGCACTGCTCAGCTCCGGCTTAAAATTTTGCTGGGGACTGAACCAGGGACTTCCCATACCTCAGGCATGAAAGTATTTTGCATAAAATACTTTTATACTATCTTCTAAACCCTGTCAAACAGACCTAACTAGTATATACTCCAACTTGCTATAAGACCTGTCAACTAAGATACCACCCGATTAGGTATCTGAGTTCAAATCCAACACATTTTGAATTTTTTTTTACCATGTTTTCAGTTATCTGTATTCGAATCAAAAAAATATTTTCTGAGCATGTTTAGTATGAGTTAGGTATCATGTTGACATGCAGAATGGATGGTTCCATATAATTCAAACATAGACCTGGCTTTTAGAAGTTTGCAAACCAGAGAGCAGACTAACATATATTCTATAAGAATAGAAACAGGTAATTTTATACTATGTCCATAGGTCTAGATCAAACCATTCTGCCTAGGAGGTATCTGTACATGTATACTCACAGGTGATGTAGAAAATTCTATAAAGTGGAAGGGAATTACTCACTTGTCATCCTATCCATAGACCATGGAAGCCCTCTTGCTGGTATGTTGAGGATTATAGTTCTTGTATGCAGGGCTAGTGTAATGTTCACTTTCTATACTCTAGAGACAAAGAAAGACCCAACTGCTTCCAAGAGCTTGAACCTGCTTCCAAACTCATAGGCAAAAGATCCTTGAGAATTATGCTTAAAAGGAGTTTTAATAAAACATATTAGATGTTAAGCTTACATGTTTTCTTAAACATATCCTGAATTTTTCAACTTAAAAAGCTGAATAGGGATCCAGAGTCTCAAGTGAGGTCTCCACAGTGTTAACTAGGCCCCACAGTCTGGCTGACAAAGTCATACATTTAAAAATCTGTAAAAATCTGTAACAATTGTAATTACACCTGTGCTATTGAGAATTCCTCACAGATGAGACACCTCTGAATTTTTTTTGTCTTGTGTCCTCAGTTGGATATGGAATGTGCTCTCTTGGATGGAGAACAGAAATCAGAAGCAACTGAACTTATGAAAGAGAAAGAGATTTTGGATCATCTAAACCGGAAAATAACAGAACTAGAAAAGAACATTGTTGGTGAAAAGACCAAGGTAAGGAAAAAAAAAATATATATATATATTGGAAATACATATTTTTATTGGCAAAATAGTTGTCCCATAGAAGAGAATTTAAGTATTGTATGCAATCCTGTGTTTTGGGATTTATGTTTCATGTTCCTGCAGACATAAGCATGAAAAAAAACCCTTAAGATATGGTAAGTTATAAATTTCAAACAGTCAGGTACTAGGCACCTGATGCTAAGAAAGTAAAGCCTGTAAAGTTTTTGAGCTGACATTCATGAAAGTTTGTCCTATTGAAAATGATGAGTTGAAATGAGTGGATTCCTTTTTTTTTTTTTTTTCCCTAATCAGTCTTTCTGTTCTTCTGATTCCACTTGATTTTTAAGTAGTTATTTTAGTATGCGGAACTTCTTGACTATGGGTGCCCTGTAATGGGTGGTGAAAGCATATTCAAATATGACTGCCTCTTCTTTCATTTGTCTACTTATTTTTAAAAAGGGGGGTGGTTATCTCATCTGTGTTACCTTCCCATTCGTTGTCTTTGATGCAAGTGCACTTGCCTTTTAAAAGTCATTGAAGTCTTCGTTGTAGGATAGGACAGAGAGAAATGGAGAGAGGAGGGGGAGATAGAGAGGGAAGAGAAAGATAGACACCTGCAGACCTGCTTCACTGCTTGTGAAACGACTTCCCTGCAGGTGGGGAGCCGGGGGCTTGAACCGGGATCCTCTCGCCGGTCATTGTGCTTTGCACCACCTGCGCTTAACCGCTGTGCTACCACCCGACTCCCATAACAACAACAATAATAATAACTACAACAATAAAACAAGGGCAAAAACAAAGGGAAAATGAATAAAGAAAAAAAGTCACTGAAGTCATTCAGGGTATCCTCACAAATTTCCAAGTGGAAACTGTCTGTGAAACACTGTTAACATGTCTTAGAAAATGTCTTGCTTATGCATTCCAGGCTTGCATGTTGGATGAGACGTACTAGGGAAAATATGAAAAATTACTTGCAGTTTTTTGAATTCAGGTAGTAGTTGGGCTTTTTGTTTGTTTTCTTTGGGAAATATTGTACTTATTTTTCTTTCATAGTTTGTGTTAGTTATAAGTGAAACATAGACTAAAATTGAAAAAATGGAGATTACAGTTTTAAGGGGTGGCCAGGTGATGAACTTGGTTGAGTGCACATGTTACAGTGCACCAAGGACCCAGGTTTGAGTCCCCGGTTCCCACCTGCAGGGGGAACGTTTCACAAGTGGTAAAACAGTGCTGCAGATGTCTCTCTGTCTCTCTCCATCTCTGTCTCCCCCTTCCCTTCCATTCCTGATGGTCTCTATCCCATAAATAAATAAAGATAATAAAAAATTTAAAAAATAGAGAGATTGCAGTTTGGGAAAGACAAAGCAGAAGTTCTTTAATACATACTTTCTTGCTTACCATGTACTCCACTAAGCAGATAAAAAGAAAAGTAACGTAGTATAAATACATTTGAGTGGTAATATATGGAAAGAATTTCTGCTGGATTTTAGGCTGCAAGAGTATGAGCTCAAAATGATATTGTCAGAAACTGAAGTTATATTAAAAGCTATACTCAGTTTCTTGGTTGCTTGCTTGTAAAGATTAAACTGCATTTTGTTTTGTTTTGTTTTGTTTTTTTACATAACACTTTTCCCATGTTCACTCTACCTCCAAAGTTTAAGACAGTAAAGATTCAAATTTGGGTAGTAGGTGTATTTTTTAAAAAAATTCAGTTATCTACTATTTAGTTTTGAAGTACAAGAGTATTATGTTTTCAATGAATTTGCACTAATACAGAAAAAAACAAACAAACAGAAAAACCCGGGAGTCAGGCGGTAGCGCAGTGGGTTAAATGCATGTGGTGTGAAGCGCAAGCATCGGCTTAAGGATCCACTTCCGAGCCTTCGGCTCACCAACTCAGGGGGGTCGCTTCACAGGCGGTGAAGCAGGTCTGCAGGTGTCTATCTTTCTCTACCCCCTCTGTCTTACCCTCCTCTCTCCATTTCTCTCTATCCTATCTAACAACGATGACATTAATAACTACAACAAGCAACAAAAGGAAAAAATATATAAATTTTTTTTAAAAAAACTCTCCATTACAAACAATCAGATGTTTGTATTTCCTACTTACCAGTAGTTTATTATTTATTTCATGTTGGAAATGTGTGAAACATAAGAACATAACAATAGGGTGCTGGGAGTTAAGCTGTAGTGCAGCGGGTTAAGCGCAGGTGGCGCAAAGCGCAAGGACCAGCATAAGGAACCTGGTTGGAGCCCCTGGCTCCCCACGTGCAGGGGAGTCGCTTCACAAGCGGTGAAGCAGGTCTGCAGGTGTCTTTCTTTCTCTCCCCCTCTCTGTCTTCCCCCTCTTCTCTCCATTTCTCTCTGTCCTATCCAACAACGATGACAATAATAACTACAACAATAAAACAACAAGGGCAACAAAAGGGAATAAATAAATAAAATAAATATTTTAAAAAGAATAGGGTACTATATTTTCTGTGAGCCCCTCTGTCATCCTCATCTATATCTATCGTTGTTTATCTTAATGTAGCCCACATATAGCATAGTCTACTTCTGGATCTACCATTAGCACCAGATTTTACTTAAAAAGAAAGCAAGTGAAGTCAATGCTAAAATTCATTTCCCAGGGAAAGTGGTGTTCTGTTCTTCAGTTACACGGAGAAACTCCAAGAACGGGAGCAGAAAGAAGCAGGAAGGCTGCCTCCATTCTTCTGACTGTTTTGATAGTTTGATAGCAGCTCTGTATGAGATGGGGGCACTAGGGGTTTAAAATATAGGAACAGTTCATGCAGCTGTTAGGGGATTAGTAAATCTTGGAAAGGAAAGTAGGATTAGTATGTCATCACATAGTGTGAAAAATGGGAAAAGTCAGCTTTGGGTAAAAGGCTCTAAGGGGAAATGAGGGACAGGCAAGACTAGATGATATTACTACATATTCTTTTTTTAAATCTCTTTACTGAGAGAAATTATGTTTTGCACACTGTAAGGTGAGCACTTAACCCCAGGTGTGTCACTGCCTGGCCCCACCATATACTTCTTATTTTTCTTCTGTCTCATAGTTATCTGGTTTTCCCATCATGGTTTCTTTTGCTTATTCTTCTATTACTATTTATCCAGTTAAGATATTCACTTCTATTCTCGATCCACACCTCTTCTATCCTAGCATTCTTTTATAATCACAGTAACGTCAAATGTTTGTCTTTAAGTAAAAGCCAGCAAATTTTTCTAAAGTCCTGACTTGTTCCTGAATTTTTTTAATTATCTTTACTTAATTATTGGATAGAGACAGCCAGAAAATTGAGAGGGTAAGGGGTGATAGAGACAGAGAGCAACAGGGAGAGATCTGCAGCACTGTTTCACCACTTATGAAACTTTCGCTCTGCAGGTGGGGACCAGGGGCTTGAACCTGCATCCTTCCTTGTGCATTTGTAACATGTGCACTTAACCAGATGCACCACCACCTGACCTCTCCTGATTCTTTTTTTAAGTTGATTTATTATTATTATTATATATTTATTGAATAAAGACAGAAATCAAGAGGGAAGGAGGAGGTAGAGAGGGGGAAAGAAAGGAAGACATCTGCAACATTGCTTTACTGCTCGTGAAGCTTCCCCCTTTCAGGTGGGGGCCAGGGACCTGAACTAAGGTCACTGAGTACTGCAATGTGTGTGCCTAACCAAGTGCACCACCACCACCTAGCCCCTGCAGTCTTCTTGATAACACCAGTCAGATAACTCTCAGGTATTTCCAGTTGAGTACTCTGTCACTGAACTTTTTTTTTCTTTAAATTTTTCATTAATGATATGACAGAGTTTCACAAAATTATAAGATTTCAGGGACACAATTTCACATCCATAGATGGTATGTGTACGTCACTACCAAACTTCTATGCCCTGCTCAGTAGCTGCCATAGTTTTCTTCAAAGTCCAAGAGACGGCATCATTGAACTCTTCATCTTGTCTTACACACACACACACACACACACACACACACACACACACACACACCCCACTTCAATTCTATTCTTACAAGTTTCCAAATCCAGGGGCTGGATGGTGGCACACCTGGTTGAGCGCACAAGGACCCTAGTTTGAGCCCCCACCTATAAGGGGAAAGCTTCACAAGTGGTGAATCAGTGCTGTAGGTGTCTGTCTTTCTCTCACCCTCTCTAAATTTCTGGTTGTCTCTCTCCAAAAAATAAAGATAAAAAAAAAGACAATTGCATATGTTACAATTTTCCAAATCCAGGAAGTGGTATAGTTCACTTGTGTCTAATCATCAGCCTAGAAGTCAGTCTTGACATTCCCTTCTTTACCATACCCTTGTTCAAGTGGTCATGAAAATATTTCACAGTTTCTCCCAAATCTCTTGTGTAGTTCCATATCTCTTTGTTCTCTTAATAGCATTCTCTTCATAGCAGCTGACAGTGACTATGTGTGTGTCATGTACAAACATATATATATACATATATATATATCACATTTTTCTGATTTATGTTGCACCATACTTCACATAAATTTAAATGCCTCCTCACAGGCTGTAACCTGCCTTTTTGTCACCATTCTACCACTTTGTCCTTTTCATATCATCTCCATGATCACCTTTCTATGTGTTTGTGCTTAAGTGTCCTTCCTCCAGGAAAAGTCCTTTGCAGATCTGTCAATTTTATTTCCCCCATCTGGAATTATTTTCTTTATAATCTATGCCTTGTTGCTTTTGTCTTTTAGAGCCTATGTTTTAGTTCAGATAAGCCCTTCTACATCTTTCCAGATTCTATTCTCCCTGTTGACTTTCAATCCTTTTACAGATCATGTTTTAAAACTTACATTTGGGGCATGTTAATTATTGATTTCCCTTTCTACCCTGTGAAATAAAGGAGGCCACTGTCTGTCTCTCTCTCCCCACCCCCATTTATACAGTTTAGAGTAAGTTCCAGAACACAATCTAGCTTTGGGTTTATTGTCCTTGGATCTCCTACTAACTGTTACTCAGGCTAGACTGAAACAGTACACTGAGCCAAACACCTGCCCGAGATCTACATGCAGCCAAGTTTCAGGACAGCTGGGTGGTCAACCCAAGAGCACATGCCAGGCAGCTTGTAATCACAGTGCCAGGAGAGCCAGTGCGTAAGACAGAAGGAGGAAGTGCCCTCTGCCCTTTTAGGCCTCTCATTTCCTCTTCCATACACCTGTTGCTGTGGTCAGATATAAGCTGTGGAATGAGAAAACCAAAACCTGAAAAGGTATCTCTGTTGGGAAAAGTCTGATTTAGAAGTTGATAACATCTTGTAAGCCTGGCCCTACTTTTTCTTCTTTTTTTTTTTTTTCCATTTTTAAGACAAGAAGTAGAGTCATAGGAAGAAAGTAGTATCACATCTCAGAGTTCAAGTCTTAGTGTGAAATTATTGATGTCCTTTCCCTGGGTCTCAAGATCTGTCTTTATAATATTTTTAAGCTAATTTATTATTATTGTTTATTTTGTCATATTTATTTATATTTATTTCCCCTTCTTGTTGCCCTTGTTGTTTTCTATTGTAGTTATTATTTGTTGTTGATATCGTTAAATAGGACAGAGAGAAATGGAGAGAGGAGGGGAAGACAGAGGGGGAGAGAAAGACACCTGCAGACCTGCTTTACCACCTGTGAGGCGACTCCCCTGCAGGTGGGGTGCTGGAGGCTCGAACCGAGATCCTTATGCCGGTTCTTGTGCTTTGCGCCACCTGCGCTTAACCCGCTGTGCTAGCGCCGACTCCCATTTTTAAGCTAATTTAAAAACATCTACCTTAATTCATATAAGCATAATAAATCAGCATATTATAGATAATTACTATCTATTACATTGTCATATAAAATATAAACCATTGGCAAATATATACAGATATAGATAGATAAATGTGTATATATGTGTGTGTGTGTGTGTGTGTGTGTGTGTGTGTGTGTGTGTGTGTGTGTGTGTGTGTGTATGGACATGGGCATTATGTTCAACTATATATGTATTAAGCACTTTGCAACAGCTCCCTGGGCTGACCTTTTATTGTTCTCATGAGTACCATTGTTAACAACATGTCTCTCTTTCCCATCACCCTGAGTTAAATGCCATCTACCCCTTGTGCTGTCAAACAGTAGTTACATCACAGATAGCCACCATAAACATGGATAAACCTTGAACAAATATCGGTCTCTTCCTTAAACCTAAATCCATGGGAGGTGTTTCTTTGATGAAGCAGGAAGCAGATACTATCATATTTTATTAGGATTACTGAAAGAAGAGGATTGTTAATCTCTGCTCTAGTACCTGTTTTAGATTATATGGGTTTGGTGACTAAGTGTGGTGAATCCACCAGAACCATGTAGCTTAGTGGTTTGAGTGAAGAACTGGTGATGGATAGAATGGCTTTTTCTTATTTCCTCTGACCCACTATGAGGCAAAACTGCTGGGAAAATGTGAATTTAATACATATGTTTATATGCTTTCTTTTCTTTGTGTATTTGTGAGTACATCAGGAATTCAAACTAGTTTCCCAGTGTTTCTTGTCTCCTCCTTAGTATACAAAAACCAGGGGAGTTGGGCCGTAGTGCAGTGGGTTAAGCTCATGTGGTGCAAAGCACAAGGACTGGTGTAAGGATCCCAGTTCGAGTCCCCTGCTCCCCACCTGCAGGGAGTCAGTTCATAAGCAGTGAAGCAGGTCTGCAGGTGTCTATCTTTTTCTCCCCCTCTGTCTTCCCCTCCTCTCTCCATTTCTCTGTCCTCTCTAACAATGACAAAATTAATAACAACAACAATAATAACTACAAGAATTTAAAAAAAGGCAACAAAAGAGAAAATAAATATAAAAAATTCAAAAACCAGAAGCCAGTTGTACTGAAATTAAGTTAAGGAAATGTTCTGCTTTGATAGTCTTGGTAAAAAAGTTTTCCCCTTACTCAAATGGTAACCACAAGTTCAGAGTATCTTTTTGTTTAAGAATCTGTCCTCATACTGGTGAATTACAATGCTCCGTAGCCATTACAGCACATGCACTAAAATAGGCTTCAAGTATGAACTGAACCTTAAATCACTCTATGCCTTGAAATCTGCTCCTGAGTAAAATTTGATGAATTTTCTACACTAAGCCTTTATCTCAAATGGTTAAAAATATTTCTTTGTTATTACCTTGCCAAAGTACCTGCTACTTCCTCCCCATTCTTCCTCCAGAAGTGGGGGCTGCATGAGAGCCCGGTGCAGAATTCCAGTGCAAAGTGTTAATACCTCTTGAGTTCAGAGCTTTTGCCAAGTCACAGTCAGTATTCAGAAAGGACCCTGCCCTTCCCCTGACTCTTACTTACATTTCAAAGTTAGCTATCTGGTTAGAGGAAGTGGAAATATCTCATGGGATTTGGGGATTAAATCAACAGGATTCCATATTATGGCTAATTTTTCTGGCAGTTGTTTAATTGCAGGAATCCTTCATGTTCCAATTTATTTTATTATTATTTTTTAGCAAAATGCCCATCAGTTGTGAGATAAAGGAGTTAAAGTCAAGGGGGGGGGGGGGAATAAAACATTAGAAAGAAATAAAAGCAGTCTCTAGAGCAGCCAAAGTAAGTTCTCAGATAACACCTTTTAGTAACATAAGTTTGTAACCTTTTCCCAAATCTAAAAAGTTTCATGGGAGAAAAAATGTTTATTGGGGGCCAGGCAGTGGCACAACTGATTAAGTGACCATATTACAGTGTACAAGGAATGGGGTTCAAGTTTCCGACTCCCATCTGCAGGGAGGAAGCTTCATGAAGAGTGGTGAAGCAAGTCTGCAGGTGTATCTCTGTCTCTCTTTCTATCTACCCCTCCCTTATCAATTTCTCTCTGTCTCTATCCAATAATACATAAGTTTTAAAAAATACTTAAAAACATACAAATGTTTATTTGTATGCTTGATGGCAAACCTTTGTTGGAAAACCTGACTGTGGGGGCTGGAAGCTAGCTCACCCCATAGAGAGTGCACTTTGCCATGTGAGAGTACCAGTACCATGCAAAGGGGAAACTTCACAGAGAAGCATTTTCGTGATGTCTTTCCTCTCTTTCTTTTTTTTTTCAGTCATTTGTTTATTTAGACTTTATTTATTGGATAGAGACAGCCAGAAATTGAGAGGGAAGGAGGAGACAGAGAAAGAGAGAGGCAGAGAGACACCTGCAGCCCTGCTTCATGACTTACAAAGCTTTCCCTTTGCAGGTGGCTTGAACCCAGGTCCTTGTGCATTGTATGTAACATGTGTGCTCAGCCAGGTGTGCCACTGCCCGGCTCCGGAGCACCTAATCAAATTAATAGGGTTCCACTTTTAGCAAAAGATAGAATATAGCACAACGGGTTAAGCCCACATGGCACCGAGTGCAAGGACCAGAGTAAGGATCTCGGTTGGAGTCCGCAACTCCCCACCTTCAAGGGTGGGTTGCTTCACAGGCAGAAAAGCAGGTCTGCAAGTGTCTGTCTTTCTCTTTGGCAATGAAATAACATGATTATTTTTGTCATTGCAACAAGATGGGACAAACTAATGCAAGATTCCCACTAATGAAAGTAGCCATGTCTTTAGAAAAGGCACTTGCTTTTCCTGGTTTTATAGATGCTCCCTTGCACAACTGGATTTTTAAACAATGTTCTAGTTCCTTGTAACTTATTTTTTGTAGCAAAGTTAAATTTGTCAAGTTTATTAAAATTTTATTTTGTTTCCCTTATTTCCTAAAGATAGATACATGAAACGTTTGAGAATGTTGCACTCTTTCCTCAGTTGGTACTTGGAAAATATCACTATAGCCACAGTAATTGTTGTTTGGTGAGTGTGCCAGTTTAATTAGGGGAAGGGAGAGAGAATACTGCTCAATTTTATTACATTATATATGAATGGCAAGACTTTCTGTAGCCTGGAAAACCATCTAGTTTATCCATCTGATTTACCTTTACTGTAGAAGGTGCTGCTTTCAGCCCTAATTAACTTCTTGCCAAGAGCCTTTAAAAAAAAAAAAAAAACTTCCTGGGCAATAAATAGAAGAGAGGAATATTAACTTCACCCTGGCTCATGGTTGGTCTACTTCTGGCTCTTGCAGGATTGCTATCACCTCTATGATCTTTTGTGACTTATGGCTGGCCCACCTGTCACCACTCTGTCTTTCATCCTTCCCCTTAACTTCCTTTGCCCTAGCATTAGCCCCTCTGAGCTTTTGCTATGAGACCCCAGTAGTGATCACAACCTTAGTGATAAATGATAGAGAAGCTTCAGAAGATTCTAATGGTGCCTGATTGCATAACTCTTCTAACCACCCCCCTGTATGGAATTGCGAAACACTTTGAACACTTCAGAAGGAAGACACTATGTAAACTTAAGGTATTTTTAATTAGTTGCTTATTTTGTGCATGTTATTGACAATTGAAAAAATTGAGAGTCATCAGAGAAGTAGTTTGGTTATTTCTTTTTATCTGAGTATTGTTTTAGACCAGTATTTTTTCATTATCAAATACTTATCAATGTCTTCTAGCAATCTGATATTTTTTTTAAGCTTTAAGGCTCTGCATATGTAGTATTTTAATTGGGGTGAAAATTTTTCTCTTGTTTTTTTAACTATGTTTGGAACTATACTTGCTGCAAAATCTGATGACAGGATAATTAGAATTATTTCTGGATAAAGCTCTTTTACTGTGTAAATGTGGTAAACTGAGTCAGATGCAAAGGAAAGAACACATTTTTGTCTGCCAAAAAATAGCAAGTGTTCTGTGCTGCAGACTTTATTAATGGAAAAACTACTAAGTCTGAAGCTATAGACCAAATCTCGTACGTACATAGATTCAGCTTTGCTGTAAATTGACACCTGAGGATCCTCTATTTTTCTTTAAAGGATGCCATTGCTTTTTCCCAGCTCCAGCAGAGTAAGTGTGCACGAGAGGCAAGCTTACATAAAAGACCAAAGATATTTTCTTTATGATCTGTTCAAATTTCAAAATCATCTTCACATTGATATAGAGTATTATTTTCAGCCCTGTCACTTCCAGTTTTAACCACTTTGAAAAAGGTGCATTTTTCAATCTAAATATTCACTATTGAAATGTCTTTGAAATTTTAGAATTTAAGTCAATATAGAAGTTGAGAATAGTGGTGGTGATCCGGGAGGTGGCACAGTGGATAAACACTGGACTCTCAAGCATGAGGTCCTAAGTTCAATCCCTGGTAGCATATGTACCAGAGTGATGTCTGATTCTTTCTCTCTCTCATCCTATCCCTCTCATTAATAAATAAAAAATATTTTTAAAAAGAGAAAGAATAGAGGTGATTATGATGTCATATAGCTTTAGATTTAAACCAAAATGTATTTATTATAAAGAATCTAGTGTTTATACAGGGAATCATGGTCATTTGAATGAAGAAGTTATAGTAAGTATAATTTAAAGGGCTATTTCAGAGATTCATCCTTTAAAAAAAATATATCCTCTGGGCCGGGTGGTGGCACATCTGGTTGAGCACACATGTTACAGTGCACAAGGACCCAGGTTCAAGCCCCTGTCCCCCACCTGCAAGGGTAAAGCTTCATGAGTGGTGAAGTAGGGCTGACAGTGTCTGTGTGTGTGTGTGTGTGTTTCTCTCTCCCCCACCCCTCTCAATTTCTGGCTGTCTCCATCCAATAAATAAATAAAAGATAATTAAGAATCTTTTAAAATATTTATCCTTTTGTAATATGTTTCATAGCCAGCTTTTGGTTCTACCAAGTTATAGAGAATGACTTAAGAAAACTGAGGTAGCGGTTATTTTGTGCCCTATGAGTCAGAGCTTGGTAGTGCTTCATAATGTGTTTGGTGTTTAGGCTATGATTGTTGCAGAGAATGAGGTATAGATTTTACTTCAAGGGTTTAGAGCACTTATAGGAAACATCAGTCGGGAAGACAAGCATTAAACAGAATTTTTGTTTCTTGACCTAAGAGGTGGCATTCTAAGGTTGTATGATGACTGTGTTATGATACTTATCTTTTGTACTGTAGAGACTGTCTGGGGTCACTTTGAAGTGTGTGGCTTGAGAGAGCTTTAGTGTTGATCCGCTCTTTCTTTTCTACCCTCTGGTTCCTGAGTGTCCTCTTATTTTTCTTTTAGTCAATCTTTCAATTACTTTTTTCTGTACCAGCTATTGTAGGGAAGCCTTCACCTCCCCAGTTGAAATATCAGACTTACGGTATATGTGAGCTGCCTAATTTAGCTTTCACTTGCTGCTTTGTGAATTTTTCATTTTTTCTAATTCTCTCACCCTCTGATTTAGTTGCTTTTAAAAAAACTGATTTTCTAATTGCTTAATTAATTGCTTTTCTGAGTTTTGCTAAATAGCCAAAACTGTTTCAGATGACCAGGGTATCAGTTATGGTACCTTGCTTGTCTCTGACTTGAGCAGAAAATTGTAATTATTTCCACAATTTGATTTGCTCAAGCAAATTGGACCAAAACCATACTTGGCACAAACAGTTCCCTTTTCTTTCTCTTGGTTTTTCTTTCAAGTGACCCTTTTTAAGGCTCCATTATGAATTGTGTGGATGTTTCTTTTGTTCTTTGCTGATCATAGATCAGCATTACTGTTTCTCTTTTGGCTTTTATAACAAAGTAGCAGGAAGGAAGTAGTCGTTGCCAACACCAATGCAGTAAACTGTTTTGAGAATGCATTAATGGGGTCCCCTTGTTTTAACTTCCACTTACATATCCTTTATCCTAATCACTAACAAGATATGATATATGTTCATAGGATATCCAGAGTTTGTGTATGTTTTGCTTGTTGTGTTATTCTTGGTAAATGTTCACTAATGTCTGCTTGGGCTATGAAGTTAATTTCTGTTCTATTTTCTGATTTCTAAACTTCAGGAGAAGGTAAAACTTGATGCTGAAAGGGAAAAACTAGAGAGGCTTCAGGAGCTTTACTCCGAGCAGAAGACCCAGCTGGACAATTGTCCTGAGTCCATGAGGGAACAGTTACAACAACAACTGAAGAGGGTCAGTAGCAAACAGGAATGCACCAGTTGTTTCTTGTTTTTGTTTTTGTTTTTTTTTCAGTTAAGTTCCATTGACCTGTGACATCCCACTTCACATGGCATAAATTTGTGTATGTTCTGGTCACTAGATACATTTTAAATAGAAATATGCATGCTATCAGTACATATTTTCCATGTTAATCAGTTGTAAACATTCTTGTTAGAGCCTTTTTTGCCTAACTTAGAGTGCAAACACATTTTTAAAGTCGTTCTTTGCAGAGAGCTAACCACATAACTTATACAAAGACTTCAGCATTTAAATCACTTGATATTCTCCCTTCCTAAATTCTCTGCTGCATTGTCAGTACTGTTTAACCCAAATGTGTTGTCTGTCTTAGTTTGATTTTATATTCCTACCCAAAAGTATACTATTCTTTGATTTGCTCCCTATCACTATTCATTATTTCTTTTTCTTTTTCACTCTCCTTCTCAGGACAGTGAACTTGCTAGCACAATGATAATTAAACATCAAAAATTAGAATGCAGAGCATTGCTAGATCTTCTACAAGCTGTATAACTTGTATAATACTCAGTGCAGCCTAGAGCTTCATTTGGAACTTGACCAGCATAGGAATTCTTGTAGAGCTCTGATCCTTAATGTTGCCAGCCCTGAGCATCACCACACTGACCATCTTTCAACAGTGAGGCTTGCAGGGTGGTAGTTTCACAAACCCTCGTGAGGCCACTTAATGTTTTATCCCATTGTCTCTTGACAACTGAGTTCCCCCCCCCCTCTAAACAGAAGCCCAAATAAACTGGACCCAAGGAAGCAATCATTAACCGTTTTGAACCTCGAAAGAATTAACTAGTAATTTGGTCTAAGTGGCTAGCAATTTATGATTCTCTGTGGGTAATAAAGAAGGCTATTTTCATTTGTGTTATTACCTATACCTTTTCTGGTCAAGTTGAAAATTCAGTTATGATAGCATAGTTCAGGAAATATTTAAATCATAAGTGCCTCTGGCTAACAAAAAATAGCAGTTAAAACTTTTCAATGCATTCATATGTTATAGAAAACAATTTATGCAAAATGATTTTCCTGCCCAAGGTTCCAAAAACCCAGTTTAAATTCCCAGCACCACCATAAATTCAAGCTGAGCAGTGCTCTGGTAAAATAAAATAAAATAAAATAAAATAAAATAAAATAAAATAGTATCTAAAACAGGCAGGTTAAACTGCAGCATGGCAATTCTATTGATAATATATTTGTAATATGTGTGTGTTTATGTCCTGACATAAAAGAGTTTGGGAAACATATGTTTGCTGATAGCAATCCTTATACATAATCATTG
This sequence comes from Erinaceus europaeus, assembly GCF_950295315.1. Taxonomy (NCBI): domain Eukaryota; kingdom Metazoa; phylum Chordata; class Mammalia; order Eulipotyphla; family Erinaceidae; genus Erinaceus; species Erinaceus europaeus. The sequence goes on along the minus strand of NC_080170.1, from coordinate 91,031,446 downwards.
CAGTTCTTTCTTTCAGTTCAGCAGTATGGGTACAGATTTTGTTTTTTCCTCCACCTACTTTAATTTCTTAAAAACACTGCTTCAAGTAGAAATTGCTATGTTTTGTTAATAACCAAGACTCAGATTCATATAAGTAGTTATTATTTACTTAATCTAGAGTCTATTAGCTCATAAACTTGTATATGGTCAAAGGATTGTGACTGCAACAGAGGAAAGGAAATGAGGCAGACAGCCTGTTTCACTAATTGACTGCAAAGACTCCTTCCTTGTCCTCTCCAAGTAGAATATAAAATTCTTATCATAAAACCTCTTTCCTTGGAAGAGACAACTGGCTTGTAGTTGCATCTTTTCACCCAACATTCAGCAGCCTACCATTTCTATCTCCCAGGGATGACAACTGTGGTAACTCTTCATTAAGACTTTGGCTTAATCAACTTATGTCACCATAAGTCCATTCACACTAGCCACTTCCTGTGCTACCACACTTATTTCCTTTCAAACATTTTAGAATGTTTACACCTTTATTATTAAGTTTCTCCAGGGCACTTAAACTAGACTTATTTAAGCTGATTTTATATCAACTTCACTATAAATTAAAAAATAAATGATAAACTAGGAGAAATCTCACTCAGTAAAGAGCCCACCTTACCACATGCACAGCCGTGAATTCTAGCCCCACTACATGACAGCATCATGACTCCAGGGAGGCTTCATAGATGGTGGAGTGATGCTATAACATCTTTTTGTCCTGCTATCTAAAAATAAAAATAATGAATCCCTCGTGTACAAGTCCCTGCAGCCACAAATAAATAAATAGGAATTTTTTTTCTTAAGCTGTTTTCTCAAATACTAAAGCTAAAATTATAGAATTATTTTATACAAACCACATTATGAATTTCTGTCTAGGCTTCCTTCTTCTAAATCATTGCCTAAGTGTCAGAATACAGCTTTCATCTGATGTTGAGCTCATCAACAGCATGACTGTGTGTAGTTGATATGAGTTCACCACAAGAATTACTCCTGTGACCTGGGAGGTAGCACAGTGGATAAAAAATGTTGAGTCTGCAAGCAGGAGGTCCCAGGTTTGATCCCAGGTACCACATGTGCCCAAGTGATGCTTTAGTGTTCTCTCTCTCTCTCTCTCTCTCTCTCAAAAATAAATAGATACATCTTTAAAAGGAGAAAGATAGTTGTTCCATTATAATTAGTGTGGAAAAGAAAGATGAAGTTAAAAGAGTTTTTCACTTCTCTGTATAGATTTTACTATTGAATGTCACAGATGGCTGCTCAAGATTTTTGTTCTCTTGATTAAAAGAAATCGATTCGGTTCTATCTATAGTTAAAGAGACCTAGTTTTATAACCAATTTGTCATTTAATATTGAGCAAGCCACTCAGCCTCATTGGGCTTCAATATCCTTATACAGTAAGCAAGGAGATTGTAGTAGATGTGTTCTATTGTACTGTCCTCATTCTAAAAGCAGGCAGTTAAGTATTTTGCTATAACACTGAAGATGAAGAATGTTAGTAAACCTTTTGTCTCATTTAAATATGTTTTTAGCATTGGTCTTGAAATGTCATGGATTGCTACTGTAATCTCTTCTAGCCATACCAAATCTATTTTTCTTATTAATGTTTCACTGCTAGTCAAAAATAGTGGCTTGTCAGAAGAGTCATGGCATATGCTTCTGTTTTTCTATGCAAAAATGCACCATGATTTTTCTGACAACCAAATAAAAAAGGGTGGGGAAAATAGCATAATGGTTATGCAAAAAAAAAAAAAAAAAAAAAAAACCTATCATGCCTGGGGTTCTGAGGTTCTAGTTTCAATCCCCCGCACCACCATTAACCAGAGCTGAGCAGTGCTAAGTAAATAAATAAATACCTGCATGTAAATTTTTAAAATACAAATTCTCCAAAAAGTTATAGAAAAATAAAGCTATTTTGTTTTCTTTCATGCTTAATCTTTGTGCTTTACAGCCAGCAGAGACTTACTAAGTTCTTACTGTGTGAAGTTTAAATTTTTCATTCAGCTAGTCATTCCCCTAGCCTTAAACTTCCTGTGTTTCCTGCTCTTTTACTCCTGTCTCCAAATCCAGTGTCTGAATTCTTATTATTTAAAATCTAGAAAGTTTCCCCATATATATATGGAAAAAAAAAATATATATATATATACACACACATATATATAGATATCTTACATAAAAGTAATCAGATGATTACATGAGAGGAATCTGAGGGCAGAGTTTGGCTTTCATTTTCAATTTCTACCTCTTGTGCTATTATTTTTATCCAGTGGTTTAAACATTTACTACAAATAAGTTAGTGACTCTGACTTTCATGCAGTTAAAACAACAAATCTTACATATTATCCAGATGTGAAGTAAGTGATTAACATAATGTTGTTAGTCACATGTAATTTTGAATGAAGATTACTTATAAATAAATTAGAAAATTATTTTTAAGAATTTTAAAGATTTTATCTAAATAACATTTAGCTATCAACCAAGCTTAACTGAAAGAACTTTATAATTTTGAGTATTTATGCCTGTATGAGTAGATATGTCAGCTAATATATATTTTCAAGACTACTAATATTTTTGTGTATGACATATTACTTATTTTTTCAATAGTGGCTAGCTTTGGTACAAATACATTAATTTATTTAGGCACTGAAAGTATGAAATGTCAACCAATAACTTGAAAACATGACCACTTTCAGATGGTCACTTAAAATTAAATTGGAAGAAATGTTAAGCAGCCCTGAGTGTTTTTAAAACTGCTTTTCTTTCTTTTAAGCTCTGAGAATTCACCATCTGTGTTGCCATAATAATCTTGTTGCTATAGTGTTGGTTATAATTACATGGTAGTGAGTAGTCTTCTATGAATCATCTCCAGAGTAAAATTCTTTCCAGAAGATAGATATATTTTCCATTTTGATTAAAAATCTATAATTTATCATTTGTATAAAAGCCAGAAGGAGAAGGGCAGTAGGTCTAAATGCCAAGAGATCTTATTTATCATATATTTAGTACTTATTCAACCCATTGTAGTATTCCAATTAAAAAAAAAAATGCCCTGGCACTTTTTACCTACTTAGAGCTGCAAACCATATATATAATCCAGTTGCCTCTTCCATTAGATCATAGTTTATTTATAAATATATACTTAAAATCTTTAAAATAGGTTCAGGCCCCAGGCTCCCCACCTGTAGGGGAGACGCTTCACAGGCGGTGAAGCAGGTCTGCAGGTGTCTATCTTTCTCTCCCCCTCTCTGTCCCCTCCTTTCTCCATTTCTCTGTCCTATCTAACAACATGACATCAACAACAACAACAACAACAACAATAACTACAACAACAATGAAAAACAAGGGCAACAAAAAGGGAAAATAAATAAATATGGAAAAAAAATCTTTAAAATAATAATAATAATGATGAAATCTCCAAGCCCCATTTATAATTCTGTCCAAACTACTACCCCCCCAAATTAAGGAAGGGAAGTTATAGTAGATGAAAGAATGATTTATATGGTCTCTGCAGAGATGCACAGACACAAAGGCATGGCTATATTCAGGCATCTTCTAAGTTGGAGAATGCTCCTTCTAGACAATTTGATATTTATAATTCCTTATCTTTCTAAAATAACCTCAAGATTATATCCAGAACAGTGTTACCTGACCTTTGGAATCACTTTTTTGTTTTCACTCTTTTTAGGAAAAAATTTTTACTAACAGGTCTTAGGAATGCACAGAAACCAAGTTTATATTATAGGTGCATACATATATGTGTGTATTTATAATTTATTAAATATAAATTTCATGTTTGTGGACACACACATATTATGCATGCTCAACTATATGTACTTATTTTAAATAGTACATATACCACTCTAATCATTCATATTTTAGAGAAAATTTATTGAGCCTTTGAAGAAGGAACAATGGAAATTAAACATGCAGGTCTTATCTTTTCTCCTCACATGCATATCCCAATGGATTGTGTTGTATGCCTCCTTTTACTTATATTCATCTTAGTTACAGACTTCTGGTTGATTACATATGTCAATTCTTGAATCTGTTTTTAAATCAGATTTAGTCAACAACTTTTATTGCAAGATTAGTCATTGTTTGTTTTTACCAGATCACTGGTCGGCTCTGGTTTATGGTGGAGCTGGGATTGAACCTGGAACTTTTGTTGCCTCAGGCATGAAAAGCTTTTTGCATAACCATTATGCTATTTCCCTAGCCTGTCAACAACTTTTAAATCTTGAATTTAGTCTGTTTAGACATTTATAAACTAAAATCTCATTATATATGAAAGTTTGCAGAAACATAGACCTTTTCTCATGAGGTTAGGTCACATTTTTGGTCTGCAATTAATGCTTAGGTTATTTATTGAATTCTTCTTACATTTTTCTATCCATTTTAAAGCCACCTAGTACAGTTAAAGCTCTAACTCTATAGCCACAGAGTAGTCTAAAACTAGTAGTGAGGGGACCGGGCTCTGGTGCACCAGGTTAAGTGCACATAGTACAAAGCACAAGGATCCACGTAAGGATCCTGGTTTGAGTTCCCCTGGCTCCCCACCGGGTGGGGGGGGGGGGTCACTTCACAAGTGGTGAAGCACGTCTGTAGTTGTCTTTACTTCCCTATCTTCCCTGCCTCTTTCATTTTCTGTCTTATCCAAAAAAATAAATAAATAAATAAATAAAAAGAGAAAGATCACAGGAGCAGTAGATGTGTGGTGCAGGCACCAAGCCCCAGCAATAACTCTGAAGGCAAGAAAAAAAAATAGTGAAATTGTTCCCGAGTCTCCCTCTATCTCCCCCTCTGCCCAAGCCCACTTGTTTTCCTTTCTGACGTTCACCACTAGGATGAATTTCGGAGAATGAATTGTACTCTAGCCTTGGTCAGTGCTATGCCTGGAAAAAACATTTTTGGAATATTTGCTTTCAGTTTTTGCTCTTCACAGGAGAAAAGCTGCAATGTTTTTTTTCTTGTGTGTATTGTGTTCATTCCCTTTTCGCCAAAGGATGCTGACTTGCTAGATGTGGAGAGCAAACACTTTGAAGACCTGGAATTCCAGCAGCTTGAGCATGAGAGCCGTCTGGATGAAGAGAAGGAGAACCTGACCCAGCAACTCCTGCGTGAAGTGGCTGAATATCAACGGAACATTGTTACTAGAAAGGTACTTTTGCAATGTGTCATTCAGTGTAAAGAAAATGATATTATGAGGGCTGGGAGACGGTACATATGGTAAAGCACTTACCTTACCATACCCAAGTTCCTGGGCTTTTGCCCCAGTTCCACATTGGAGTACCATGACACAAGAAACCTCTGGGGATGATGAGGTGCCACTGGTCGGTCTCTCTCTCTCTCTCTCTCTCTCTCTCTCTCTCCCCCCCCAATATATTCTGAAATTTTTTTAAATAAAGGAACCAGGCTCATCCAGCTGAGTGCACACATTACTAAGCATAAGGACTCATGTTCAAGCCCCCAGTCTCTATCTGGAGGTGGGGAAGCTTCATGAGAGATGAAGCAGAGCTGCAGGTGTCTCTCTTTCTCTTCCCTGCTCTTTCTCACTTTCCCCTCTAAAAGTCTATCTGTCCTATCAAATAATATTAATTTTTAGATTTTTAAAAAATTTATTCCCTTTTGTTGCCCTTATTCTATTGTTGTAGTTATTATTGTTGTTGATGTCATCATTGTTGGATAGGAGAGAGAGAACTGGAGAGAGGAAGGGAAGACAGAGAAGGGGAGAGAAAGATAAGACACCTGCAGACCTGCTTCACCGCCTGTGAAGCGACTCCTCTGCAGGTGGGGAGCCGGGGGCTCAAACCGGGATCCTTATGCCAGTCCTTGCACATTGTGCCACGTGTGCTTAACTCACTGCGCTACCACCCGACTCCCCAAATAATATTAATTTTTAAAAATAAAAATATGTGTTTAAAAAAATGAAAAGGTGTCCTGAAGGTGTTGGAATTGTACAGGTATACAGCCAGAACTATGAAAGACAATGGTATTACTGTAGCTTTTAGTGTGTCCCTGTATGCTGATCTTTATATATGAATATCTTTGTGTTTAATATCATGTTTGGTATGTATGGACCTGCCATCTAGTGTCAGTGGGTTTCTAAACTGAAACACATCAGAGTCATGGTTAGTTACCATTTTAGATGCATTTATAAATAATTTATCATTTTTCTTTTTTCCTTTTTCTTTTTTTGTTTCTAGGGTTATTGCTGGGGCTTAGTGTGAGCACTACAAATCCACTGCTCCTGGCAGCCATTTTTTCCCCCATTTTATTGGATAGGACAGAGAGAAATTGAGAGAGGAGGGGGAGAGAGAGAGAGAAAAATAGACACCTGCAGACCAGTTTTGACTCTTGTGAAGCGTTGCCCCTACAGGTGAGAAGCCAGCGTCTCAAACCCGGATCCTTGAGTGGGTCCTTGTGCTTGTACTCTGTGTGCTTAACCAGGTGCAACACCACCCTTATTTTTCTTTTATGTGAAAACCAAGGCACAGAACATCAGGAATTTATATGTTTATTTTAAACTACTTCCCTTTGCAATCACAACTAGCTGGATTCAGGCTAGTTCTGTGAACAAAGTTTGTTTTGCGCTTTTCTGTTTTCATTGCTCAGTAGTTCTCAAAGTTGGCTGATGACTTATTACCATTAAGGAAATTACTGGAATGTCACATAGAGTTCTGCTAACTCCACCTGACCCCTAACATTCAAATTCCAAGTTCAGCTTTTGTTGCAGAATTTAGAATCATAGGACCTGGTGGTGGCACATCTGGTTGAGCACAACCGTGGGCAAAGACCTGGGCTCAAGCACCCCTTCCTATCTGCAGGGCAGGGGTGGGGGCATGCTTCCTAAGCATTTCATTAAGGCTACAGATATCTGTCTTTCTCTTTCCCTCTTTACCCACCGCCCCTTCAATATCTTTCTGTCCTGTCAAATAAAATCAAAAGAAAAAAGGAGGAAAAAATGGACTCCAAGAGAAGTGGATTTGTATTGCTAGTACCAAGCCCTAGCAATAGCCCTGGTGACAATAAACTAACTAACTAACTAACTAAATAAATAAATAAATAAATAAATAAATTTTAAAATCACATCTAGTGTTCTGAGCAAAATGTTTAAAGTTGACAAAAGGAAAGATGGGTGGTGAAGGGGACTTCTTGTTCTCTCAACTTAAGTAAGAATTTTCATTGTTCCCCCCCCCCCCATAAAAAATCTCCCAAGACAATCTTAAAAAACACATATGTAATGGGGTCAGGTCGTGGTGCACCTGGTTGAGTGTATGTGTTAGAATACACAAGGACCCAGTCCCCATTTGCAGGAGGAAAGCTTTTTTAATTTTTTTTTAAAGAATTTTTAAAATATTTATTTATTTATTTATTCCTTTTTGTTGCCCTTGTTGTTTTATTGTTGTAGTTATTATTGATGTCGTTGTTGGACAGGACAGAGAGAAATGGAGAGAAGAGGGGAAGACAGAGAGGAGGAGAGAAAGATAAAACACCTGCAGACCTGCTTCACCAGCTGTGAAGCGACTCCCCTGCAGGTGGGGAGCCGGGCCTCGAACCAGGATTCTCACACCGGTCCTTGTGCTTTACCCACTGCACTACCGCCTGACTTCTGTAGGGGAAAAGCTTTGAGAGTGGTGAAGCTGTGCTGCAGGTTTCTCTCTCCCTCTCTTAGTTTTTAACTATCTCTATCCAATAAATAAAGATAATAATTTTCTTTAAATTAAAAGAAAATACACGTGTAACTAATCTGAGAGAGAAGAGGAAAAAATGACACTCAGAACTAGTAATAAGTGTAGGTGTGACTTAGCGTGAGCCAGGCAGTAGGGCAGCGGGTTAAGGGCACGTGGTGTGAAGTGCAAGGACCGGCATAAGGAAGTAAAGGCAGGACTGTAGAGAAAAATGAGCAAAATAGAGATATAGATTTAGATTTAGATTAAATCAACCCATATCTGTGACCTTGGGAGAACTATAACAGGTGACATATAACTCTAGTGGAAGGAACAGTGTGGAACTATATCCCTATTATCTTATGATTTTGTAATAACTAACAATTTTTTTTAAAAAAAGAAACTCTAAAGGTAAAAAATAAATACATGTGTAATATGAATTAGGATTTCCTGTCAAATTCTGATTTCTTCAAATAAATTTATTAGCTCCACAGACCTTAGATAAACTAGAGACTTGAATGTGGAAAGTTAAAGAAATTGCCTCCCACTCTTTGGCTAACAATCAGTGTCTACACTAAAATGTGGTCACTGATATTTCCAGTTGCAAACATTTTTCTTTTATCCAAAGTACATTGGCAGATCTTTAAATATGTATGTGCATTTTTCTATGATTATCCCTTTTTCCCTCCAGGAAAAAATTTCGGCTTTGAAAAAGCAAGCAAATCACATTGTGCAGCAGGCTCAGAGAGAACAAGACCATTTTGTAAAAGAAAAGAATAATTTAATAATGATGCTGCAAAGAGTAAGTATTTCCTTCTCAGCACTGATAAATGATAAAGCAAAGTCAAAGTTGTACCATGGTTTTATCTTGAGGAAGTATTCCCATCTTAGCTATATTTAGGTTGAAAAATAAATAAGAAACTAGATCTCACATATAATGATACATCTACTAGAAAGAAGTGTGTCTATAGCCCCTATAGATCTCTGACGGTTAATTCCATCCTGCTTTTTTCAGTGCCTAGAATTCTCTGGATAGAGTGGTATTTTTCCATCCCTATTTCTTGTTTTGGGGGATGAATTCAATTGCCACTATCTTCTCTGTCACTATTTTAACCTTTACACACAGTATTCAAAGATACAGCTTAAATTAAACAGTGTCATATGTAGTACTTACATGGCCATGTTTGCACATTCTCTGTGCCTTTTTTTTTTTTTTTTTGTCTCCAGGGTTATCACGGGGGCTCGGTGCCTACACCATGAATACACTACTCCTGGAGGCTATTTTTTCCTTTTGTTATTGTTGTTGTTGTTATTGCTGTCACTGCTGTTGGATAGGACAGAGAGGAGGGGAAGACAGAGATGGGGAGAGAAAGATAGGCACCTGCAGACCTGCTTCAATGCTTGTGAATTGACTTCCCTGCAGATGGGGAGCTTGAACTAGGATCCTTAACGCTGGTCCTTGTGTTGTGCGCCGTGTGTGCTTAACCTGCTGCACTACCGCCCAGCCCCCATTTTTCTGTTTTTTACTGGTGACCTTACTCTTTAAAATGACTTCCAAAATATTCACTAGTGTTCTTAAAACCAAGAAAGAAGTAATGAATGTTTTGGAGGAAAAGTCTTGTATTACATAATATTCATTCAGGCATGAATTATAGGGCCTTGAGTAAAAAAAAAAAATGAATTGGAAGAATATAAAAAGATATAAAACATAAGGTGACTTTAAGTAGAAACACTTATAAAGCTGGGTTATTAGTTGATTCCTTGAAATTACTACAACCAGAAATCTACTCTATTCCTTCTAGGAATAGTGATTCAGTATTTACTAATTTGATGTTAATGTAACTCAGTTACTCAAGTAATGAGAATCAACTGTATATGAAAATGCAAAATGTGTAGAATAAACAAAGTAATTCTGAACAAGAACATCATTGGAGAGTTTATGCTATTTGATTTCAAGGTTTACTACAAAGAGATAAGTAAATGAATAGAACTGAACATTGAGCCCAGAAGTAGACCCACACATATCGTCTATTGACCTGACTAAGAATCAAAGACAATTCAGTAGAGAAAGGAAAGTCTTGCCTATTTACTCAACTTGAGTAAATAGAAAACTATGGAGGCCGGGTAGGGGTGCACCTGGTTAAGCGCACATGTTACAGTGCTCAAGGACTCAGGTTCAAGCCCCCAGTCCTTACCTGTAGCGGGAAAGCTTTGCAAGGGGTGAAGCAGTGTTGCAGGTGTCTTTCTATCATGCTCTTCCCTTTGAATTTCTGGCTGTGTCTATGCAATAAATAAAGATTTAAAAAAATAAAACACCAAAAAAAAACCAAAACAACTATGAATCTCAGTAGCATCTATCCTCACACCATATGTGTGTGTCATATTCAGATCAGATTGTAGACCTAAGATGTAAAAATTAAGTAATAAAGTTTCCAGAAGAAAATATAGGTAAGGACCAGATGGCAGCACAACCAAAAAAGCACATGTGTTAGTTACCATGTGAAAGGTTCCTAGAGTTTTAAGCCCTAGTCTCCACCTGCAGAGGGAAAGCTTCACAAGCAGTGAAGTCGTGCTGCAAGTGTCTCTAGTTCTCCTTCTCTGTCCCTTCCCCTCTCAATCTCTATTTCTATCAAGAAAAAGAAAGAAAGAAAAATAAAAAATAATGGCTACTGGAAGCAGTAGAGTCATTTTATTTCTCTGGTGAGAAAGAAAAAGAAGGAAAGGAGGGAAAGAGAGAGGAAGGAAGGGAGGGAGGGAAGATGGAAGAGAGGAAGGAAGGAAGGAAATAGTAAACATACAGGTTTACCTTTGTGATCGAGGGGTAAATAAAACTTCATAGAAAGGAAATAGCAATGAACTTGTACCTGGAGTATATTTTATAGCTCAATGATAATGAACATCCAATTAATGATTTTTAAAGACAAGCAAAAGATTTAAATACAAGCCACTCACAAAAGAAGACAGATGAAAATTAGTAAGTAGTCATATAAAAAATGATCAGCATCATCAGTCATCAGGAAAGTTCAAGGTTGATTAAGCTTAATAGAATTTGTGTTCCTTCAGGAAAAGGAGAATCTTTGTAATCTGGAAAAGAAATACTCCAGCCTCTCTGGGGGGAAGGAGTTTCCTGTGAATCCTGATACTCTGAAAGAGGTAAGTTACGATTTTCCAGGTCTACTTGTAACAAGAGATTTACCTGTGTTTTATGTGATTAACTGAGTAGAAAAACTTTAACTTAATGACTTGTGAAAGCACTTAATCTTGATGGTCTTCCTGTCCTTCACTATGTTTGTTTTCAGAATTTAGGAGATTATTTTTGTATTCAATACAGATGCAATGAGTGTCCATGTATGTATGGGGAAGGGAGTTGGGAATGTTTGTATGGGAGGAGGGATGGTGTTAATATTTTCTTGGCAATGACATTGTGGATCAGTTTAGGACTCTAAAACTCTTAGGATCTGGAAAAAATATGTTTTACATATTCTAACACTTTTATTTCTCATGTCAGTCTCTTACTAAAAACTTTCCTAATTCCTTTAGAATATGAAAATACCTCCGGACATTTTAGTAAATGGTCTAGTTTCTTCCTTTTATCTCCCTTCTCTAATGTTATTTCTGCTATGTTTCCTCTCTAAAATAGCAAGTTCTGTTTACGTTAAGCTATACACATTCTTTATCCCAAACATCAATCTTTCCCCAGACCCCATTATCCTCTTTCCCAGATATCTTTTTATAGAATTGCACTGCTGCCACTAGTGGTAGACTATTTTAGCTCTAATTTGAAAACTCTAGCCTAATTCAGAAAGAAAAGTTTTGTTATATTTTTAAAAATGAAATACATAAAAGTTTAGGAGGAGAGGGAAGATAACTCATCAGGTAAAGTGTTTACTTTGCATATGACTCAACTTTGAGCACTGGCACCACATGGCAGGTATTATGACATAAGAGGAAGCTCTGGTGCTGTGTTCTCTCTCTTTCTTGTATATGTGTATGTATATGAAAATATAGCCCGGGAACACTGAAATCATGTGTGCATGATGCCTCTGATAATAAATAAATAAATAAATAAATAAATAAATAAATAAGGAAAGCAAGCAAGCAAGCAAGCAAGCTTGGTTATACATAATTTTTTTCACAGGTTCTGGGAGATAGCTCATCCAGTAGAATTCACACTTTCCCATGTGCAGGAATCTGGGTTCAACCCCCCAGCCTCTACAAGCAAAGTTTCATGACTGTTGGAGTGGTGCTGTGGTATCCCTACTCTGTCTCTCTTCCCTACTCTGTCTCTTACCTTCTAAGTAAAAAGAGGAAAGAGAAGAAAAAAAGTTTGGGGTGGGGGGAGGCAGTGATGCACCAGGTTAAGCTCATGTATTACTAAGCTCAAGGACCTGTGCAAGGATCCGGGTTCAAGCCCCTGGCTCCCCACTTGCAGGGGGTGGGTCACTTCACAAACAGTGAAGCAGGTCTGCAGGTATCTCTTTCTCCTTCCTTCTCTATCTCCCCCTCCCCTCTCAATGTCTTTCTGTCCCATCCAATAAAATGGTAAACATAGCTACCAGGGGCAGTGGATTCGTAGTGCTGGTACTGAACTGAGCCCCAGTAATCACCTGAAGTCAAAAAAAAAAAAAAAGAGAAGTTATCTGGGAGAACTTGTAGAATCAATCACATAGACTCAAAGCTCCAGCAAAAGTCCTCATGGAGAAATAATAATAATTCTTTTTATTTTATTTATGACTTACTGTTTAGAAGGCAGTAAAGTTAGCAATTATTACATAAAGAATATGGTGTGTGTGCTTGTGTCTGTGTCTGTAGGTATGTGAACTAAAACATTCATCACAAAGGGACTGGGCGGTAGAGCACCCGATTAAGGGCACCTAGCTTAAGGACACAGGTTTGAGCCCCCACTCCCTACTTGCCTTGGGGACACTTCATGAGCCCTGAAACAGGTCTGCAAGTGTCTTTCTCTCCTCTCTCTGTCTCCCAGTTCTTTCTCAAATTTCTAATAAATATTAGAAGGGGCAAAAAAGGACATTGGGAGTGGTGGATTCATAGTGCTGACACTGAGCCCCAGCAATAACCCTGCTGATGATAAATAATAATAACAACAAGAACAACAATACAACATTCATCACAGTAATAGACAAGATTATTGTGTGTCTTAGAAGCATTTTGTAGAATCAGTGAAATAAGAGCTTATGTGGATATTATACTGCTTTGCCAGATTCAAGCTTAGCCCGCACTGCATTGAAGGAGCTTTGCTGCTTTGTTTTCCTTCACTTTTTTCCCCTCTCTCTCTATGCAAAAAAATAAAGGAGAGAGAAAAAGAAAAAAGAAATTACAAACATTTACTGAAATATTTCCACCAAAATTTTATCGCATTACTCACGTTCACAGTTTTGCTCCATTATTTGGAACGTAGGACTAATATATTCAGTGAACAAGTCTCAGTCGGGTGGTCAAATTGGAAATTGGGGGAACTGCATTGAGTTGAACACCATGTTAGCATGTGTGCATGTGTTTACGTGTATATACATATGTAAGTACACATTTGTCTTGCTAGAAAGATCACTAGAGGGCTGTGCCCTTTTTACTCTTATTTGGCTATCTAGAGACCTAAAAGTTAGATTTCAGTACAAATAAATTGCTGTTTTACAAATACCCATGCAAAAGCCAGTAACCTGCATCCCACTCCAATTGTTATTATAACTCTTCAGTCAGGAAACAGAAGAAAGAGAAATCTAAAAATAAAGACTTGTAGAAAAGGTTCTTAATTTAGAGCACAATTGCATTCCGACCATATCTCTGTGTGATTATGTGAAATGCTATGTTGTGACAATGTCATCCAGTCAATGAAATGAATGCTGATACCTCTGGATATTTTGAAATCAAAGATCTTGGGTTATCGATAATATAATTGGCTTGATTTCACTAGAATAACTATTTTTAATGTTTGGGGTGTCTTACTTCAAGATTAAGCAACATAAATCTATTTTAACTGCTGGTGATTCATCTAATGAACATTTGGTATTACCACAGATATCTAGCCATGCCGCTCTAAGCTAACTCCATTGTACTGGGAGCATTAATACTCTTGCATGCCTCAGCTTTTGCTTTCTTCATGTTTAATTTCTGAATTCCTCCTTTTAGGGCTATATCAGTGTAAATGAAATTAATGAGCCATGTGGCAATTCCATGAATCTATCCCCTTCCACTCAGTTCCCTGCTGATGCTGATGCTGATGCTGTTGCCACTGGGCCTACCACAGCTGTGCTGGTGAGCCAGCCACAAAATAAAGAGGTGTGTTGGCATGCCATTTCATTCATTCACTGCTTTCCTTGTTTCAAAAATTAACCCATGGTGAGGGCGTGCGCGACAAATTAATAGCTGACTGATCACAGTGATGCTCAGTTTGAAAAATATACTAATTTAGAGGTCTGCTCTATAAATCATAATACCTAGAGTCATAAATTATTGGGGTGTCAGAAAAGTCAGGATGAAATTTTTTCATAAAAAAAAAAAAAAACAGAAAAAAGGGAGTCCAGCGGTAGTGCAGCGGGGTAAGCACAGGTGGCACAAAGACAAGGATCCTGGTTTGAGCCCCCAGCTCTCCACCTGCAGGGGAGTCACTTCATAAGCAGTGAAGCAGGTCTGCAGGTGTCTCTCTTTCTCTCCCCCTCTCTGTCTTCCCCTCCTCTCTCCATTTCTCCCTGTCCTATCCAACAATGATGACATCAATAACAACAACAATAATAACTACAACAATAAAAACAACAAGGGCAACAAAAAAGGAATAAATAAATATTTATAAAAAGGAAAAAGAAAAATGGAAAAAATATGTCATAACTTTTTCGACAACCCAATATATGGTACAAAATAGAGTGCTAGCAGAAATTTAAAATATGAGCTTTTTCTTAGTTCTGACCTGATCTTGTTGTCTTAAGAACCTAGAAGCATTTTTAAAATCGATCATTTAAATCACCTTCCTATTTGATTTTGTTTTCTACTTAGCTTTGTAGTATGATTTTTTTTTTAACTATATGGCTTTTTAAAAAAAGCTGTGGGCAGACAAATATAGTAATTAAAGTTCCTTTCTGATCTAAGTTGCTTGCAGTGTGGGATTTTGACGAGAGGCTAAGCTGAAAGATAATAACCCGTCATTTGTGATTTCTTGACTAAAATATGACAAAGCAGAGCTATCAGATTATTTCATTTCTTTGCCTTATTCTTCCTCTCCATGTCGACACGAATATACTTTTTCTTTCTCCTATAAAGCAAAGATCACCTGTCTGTTCTGGATTTATGTTTCCTTCCACCTTTTCTCCTCATACTATCACTCAACCTTCATCAGACCCTTGGCCTGAAGTCATGACTCCATCTGTCCATCCTTTCCCTCTAAATGACACACCTCCTCCTCTACCAGCTAAGAAACACCGAAGGCAGCAACAGCAGGAGCAACAGGTAATTAGGAAGTGGTGTTTAGAGTGGAAATTTGACCTTAACAGCAAAGTTACTTAATATGAATTTTATTCTTCAGTGTCAATGTAATTTATTTATCAGTTTTCTTTTTTTTAAAAATAAGGTACATACCCCTCTGTTGGATCTAAGGTTTTTATTGTTATTCTTAAAGGACATTTAGTGTGTTCTAAAGGTATGGGAATTGCTATAAAGCTTTAAGATGATCATTGCTCTTTCTTGACATGTTTGAGCTAATTTTACATCTCATGTTTCAGTTCCCATTCAATCAAAATATTGAAAATAAACTCAAGTGCTTTTCAAAATAAAAATTATATCCATGAAATCTATGGAATTTCCACAAATATTTGCTGTAGCAAATGATAATATTTTTCTTACATGCTACTAAAAACATAGTGATAGGCAGCTTTCCCTTGTTATGTTTTGAATTCTGATAGACATTTACTTTCTAATAACCTTGAAATTAGAAGTACCTCTATGTTGACATTTACCTCAGTGTAAGTAAAAAAAAAAAAATTGTCCAAGATCATACCAGAAGCGGTGCACTTGGTCCATAAAAGCAGTTTTATTGGCCAAAGTTTCAAATAGTTTATTATTCTAATTGTTGACCTCTTTTATGTGCACTCAGTGTATACTCATGCTTGGACTTTCTTAAACATCTGTAAGTGACCCTGGAGGTATAGCCTCCAGACCCCAAAATTAGGCAAGCTTTGGTTTACTGTCTTCAGCCCTAACATTTCTTAAAAATTCAGCTTGCTGTTTGTTACTTTTTAAAAAGGACTATGTAGCCACTACTTTTAGATTAATAAATTTTAGTTGATATAAATAGGTAAGTTAAATTGAAATGCAGCTTTTTTTCATGATTAACATGCTTGAAGACTGAAATTTTGCACTGATTTTAAGCATTGCAAAAGCCTAAACTTTGTGTAAAAGTGATCAGATCAGGGACTCGGGCAGTAGAGCTGCTGGTTAAGCGCACTTGACACAAAGGATCCTGGTTTGAGCCCCTGGCTCCCCACCTGCAGGGAAGTCGCTTCACAAGCAGTGAAGCAGGTCTGCAGGTGTCTATCTTTCTCCACCCCCCTCTTTCTTTCTCTACTCTCCATTTCTCTCTGTCCTATCCAACAACGACAACAATAAAACAACAAGGGCAACAAAAGGTAATAAATAATTGAAGAAAAAAAAGTGATCAGATCTAAAGAACCTTGAGTTAGGGAGTAAATTTTACTGTTGATGACATTTTGGGGAGAGGCTAAGAAAAACTGGGATAAGTTTCAAGTTAGCAGAATTTTTATCTTAGGAATATGAAAAATAAAAGAGCGAACAGAGTTTTTTTTTTTTCTCTAAAAAGGAATTCATTTTTAAATAAAAATTCACATACAAAATTGCTTTGTATGGAAACATATGGATTTGGAGTATGTTCACGTGATTGAAATACTACTCCAATTTTAAAGCAACTTTCCTGTTTACTTGCTCTTTCTCAGCATCTGTTTCTTTCTCCTTCTTGTTCTCCTCACACTGGGAGCTGTGCACAGAACTATTCAAATAGACATGGGTAGAAACTCCTTGCTTGCTTTGTCCAATGACTGTTGTGCCATTCAAGTATCAACCAGCACAATAACTTGCAAGCTATTCTAAATCCCCATGGCATCAGGCACTATGAGGCTGAAAGGGAGATTTAAAAACCTTTTCTAGGTTCAGTACTAGGTTCTTCCAGTGTCTATTTTGTCACAGTGAGTGCAAATAAATAAGAAAAAAAAGTTAAAAAAAAAAAGAAAAAGAAAAAAAGTTTAATAATTTTAAACATATATTCTGTGTGAAAATTCTAAAACTTCTCTATAAATCCATACCTCTCTTTTTTTTTATTTGTGTAAATACTTGATTTCCTCCTTGACCTGTTTCAGTAAAGTCAAGTTTTGCTGTTCTACTTTGTATTTGCATTTTAAGCATTTTAGAAGTCTAGAAGAAAGGAAAAAACAGCATAAAGAAGGCCTCTATCTGAGTGACACTTTGCCTCGAAAGAAAACCACATCTTCCATATCTCCACATTTCAGCAGTGCTACTATGGGGAGAAGCACCGCCCCGAAGGTAGGACATGCAGAGGACCATGAGCTTTTAATGACTGTGCTGGTCCTGATGTAGACAGATGTGCTAAGTCACTTAAAGAAAATACTAAATTATGTAGGATTACCTTTGCTTGCTGTCCAATAATTTTATCTAAATCACATTTTTATTCTATCCAGAGAACTTTCATAGTTGTATACTCTGGGACCAAGGAACCTAGTCTGAATATTTCCTACCACCTCCACAGTAGTGATGGGTGACTTTTTTTTTTTTTAAAGATTTTTATTTGTTTGTTTATTCCCTTTTGTTGCCCTTGTTGTTTTATTGTTGTAGTTATTACCGTTGTTGTTAAAGATGTTGTTGCTGTTGGATAGGACAGAGAGAAATGGAGAGAGGAGGGGAAGACAGAGAGAGACAGAGAAAGACACCTGCAGACTTGCTTCACCGCTTGTGAAGCGACTCCCCTGCAGGTGGGGAGCCGGGGGCTGGAACCGGGATCCTTATGCTGGGGTCCTTGCACTTTGTGCCACCTGTGCTTAACCCGCTGCACTACTGCCCGACTCCCCTGGGTGACATTTTTTTATATGACAAATCCCTGTGACTGCAACTCACATCTGAAAATTGGAAGATGTGAGCTCTGGACTCCAGTAATATGAACAACAAATATTAAGTAATTCATGCTAGCCATTCACTGAACTAGACCTTTTTGGTGAATTGTCTCTTCAAAACCCAGCAACACTATGCAGTAGAAATATTCATTATTATCCCCATTGTAACAAATGTGGATAACTGAGTTGTGAAGAAGTTAAGTAACTGATCTCATTACCCTCAGCTGGGCTATTGTGTAGGTGGAACATGACCCCACACATTCTGATACCCGAGTCTTCACTCAGGTTGTATGAATGTGATGGGAGGGTCATGGCAAAATGGGAGGAGAGGGCAGGTGAGATGGAGCATCTAAGAAAGCAGACCTTGAGGCCCTTCTCTTGTACTTAACCTATTTTATAAATGGTGTTCCAAGTAGATTTTACCTAAGAGATTTTGCTGTTTTAAAGGAATGCTGAAATCACTGGGGTAGTTAATAGTCCAGTTTTCAGACAACTCGATAAGGAGGGTCAATGGAAACTGATATGCTTGCTGGCGAGTGTGTAAATCTTCTCTCCCACTGTGCATGGCATTAACGTGCTTCTGTCTCTTCACCTTGCACCTGCCCCTTATGCATGAAGAACTCTCAGTTCTTCCTTAAGGTGGTTTTGGACAGCGCTTCCCCCGTCTGCTTTTAACTTTTGGAATTGTGACCACTGGAGGAATCATTATGATATATTGAGACCACCTTGAAGCTTCTTGAGAGGAAGAGCAACTGGCTTTTACTGCTGAACTTTTAGCAGTTGAAAAGGAAAGACCTATCATCCCTACCCACTGCACTTTGAATAGGAGCTGTGTATGAATTCAGGAGTGCAGTCACATAAAGATAGCTGATCTGGTCTGCTGTTTGTCTGAAGTATTTCCTTTTGGTTCTCACAGGCTCACCTGCCCCTGGGGCAGAGTAATAGCTGTGGAAGTGTGCTCCCTCACTCACTGGCAACCATGACCAAAGACTCAGAATCTCGAAGGATGTTCAGAGGTATGTATCTTTAGAAGTAAATATCATGAGGTTGTTGTTGTTGTTATTTTTTAGCAATGTACTTTAAAAAAAAAAAAGTACAAATAGAGTTTGGAATTGTTAGAGAATCAATGAAAATTATCAATTTGTCGCCTTTGTTTTTCCTTTGTTGGTGGAGGTATGTATCTTATTGTTGTACTAAGGTGTCTTGTTTTTCGTCTGTTTGTTTGTTTGTTTGACTTATGGTACAATTCAAACATACTCTTTGTACTCTATAAATTCTATAGAACTTCAAGTAAGAAAGGTCCCAAGAGAATTACTAACATTCCCATTTGATCTGTAGCAAGTAGAGGCAGCTAAGGTTCCTATGTTACCAAGACACTTAATTTAGCCACTCACCTGGTTGGTAGCTGAGCTGCCCCATTGAACCATATGTTAAAGAGTCACTGAAGTAGGGCCAGACAGTGGTACACCTGGGTAAGCTCACACATCATAGTATGCAAGGACCCAGGTTCAAGTTCCAGGTCCCCATCTGCTGGGGGGACATTTCATGAGTGGCGAAGCAGGGTTGCAGGCTTCTCTTTCTCCATCTCTCTCCCTCTCTCTCTCTCTCTCTCTGTCTCTCTTTCTCTATCTGTTTACCCCTTCCCTCTCAACTTCTCTGTCTCTATCCAATAAGTAAATAAATAATATTTTAAAAATTAAAAAGAGGCATTGAAGTGACACATAAAATAGGACTATGGTGCACCTGGCAGAGGGCAAAGTGTATACATTAGTATGGTCAAAGACCCAGGTTTAAGCCCCCACCCCCTACCTGCAGGACTGAACTTCACAAGCGGTGAAGCAGGTCTGTAGGTTTCTCTTTCTTTCTCCATTTCTATCTTCCCTCCCTTCTCAATTTCTCTCTCCTATCAAAATAAAACAGGAAGGAAAGAAGGAAGGAAGGAAGGAAGGAAAGAAGGAAGGGAGGAAAAAAAAAAACAGCATTAATCACCCAGAACTTTCTTCAAGTGATGTAGTTTTAACTTGCTCTCAGTATGAGTGTTAGGTTTCAGGTAGACTTGGACCTCAACATATTTTACTTCTTTGTTATAATACATTTCATTCATAATGGGGTCCTAAAAACATAAATGTGATTACTATGAAGTTTGAATAAATCACCACAATGCAGTTCCAGACATAAGCTTCTCATTGAGAGGACCAATTGCATCATGTTAATAAATTATTAATAATTTGTGATTATAAATAATAGGTTAGCTTGTTGTGTTAATGTAGGAATTGAGTTCAGCCTAACTTTTCAGCAGACATGGTGCTAGACTCCAAGAATGCAAACAGATGACATGATCCTTGTCTTTGAAATGCTTATAATATAGTAATGGAGGTATGTCCAAGCTTTCAATGAGGATGTGATGGAATAATATGTCTTTGAATTCTAAATTTATCCACACACTAATAGGATTAAAACCCTTCCCTCCAAGCAGGCTAGGAATAGATTTTGACTGTTCATCATATCTGCTTAATGTATTGGGTTGTCAGAAAAGTCATGATGTATTTTTCCATGTATTTCTATGCAAAAATGTGTCATGACATTTCCAACAACCCAGTGGTAAAGTATTATCACTGGTTTTCCATTAGAAGAAAAAAATAGCAATCCATATACATGTATACATATATACATTAATACATATGTTCAATTGTATACAAGATAATATATATAGACTATCTTATCTTTTACAATAACCCATACACACACACACACACACACACACACACACACACAAATATTTCATTTGATTGTGATCTTTAGTTATTAGTAGAGTTAATTTAAAAGCTAACAAGGGTATGGACCAGATGATGTAGCCTACCCAGTAGAATGTACATGTTACCATGCTTAGACTTCTGTTCAAGCCTCTGGTACCCATCTTCAGGGGGCAAGCTTTACGGTCACATGTGGGTAGAGCAGTAATGTGCTGCAGGTGTATCTCTCTCTCCATATATATATATATATATATATATATATGAAAAAAGAGAGACAGCCTGACTGGTATTATTAAGAGTGTTATAATGTCTGAGAGATTTACCATAATAAGATTTGATTCACATACATTCCACAGACTTTATATTTTCTTAATTCTAATTTCCCAAGAAGCTGAGTTCCAGTATTAAAATTTTAAAGTGGTCCCTCCTATAAGAGTTCCATGTAGTGCTGATGAGGCAGCTTCCAAGAAAATAGAGACCCATCACATATATTGGTGATTCAAACAGTTGTGATGTATCTTCTCAGGCCAGGGTAACCCCTCTCAGAGAAAGAGGGATTAGGCACTGTATTCCTTATAGCCACAACAGACTATAAAATTGGCAGGATTTTCTACCAGTTCCATACAAGTGGCCCATAGTGACCAGGAAGGAGGATTCCTTAATAAATTCACTTAGAATTATTTCACTAGCACTTGTTGGTTTCATTAAAATAACAAATGGAAGTAAAATTCCATGGCCTTGAAAATATTGGATCCAGCACATTTTTTCCTATTACCTCAAATTGAATAGGTCTTGTCATTTTTTTCTTGACTTACACAATTAACTTTAACTGAACTATTTTTTGCTGCTTATTCATAGTGGATTCATCAAGGACAATAGTGTAAGTATAAGCCTTCCTTCAATCACCACAGTTTTAATGGAACTGAGAACATGAATCATATAAACAAAAGCCTTTGAGAACAGGTTTTAAAGCAGTGAGCCCAGGAACTCACCTCTTAAAATAATAGTTATTGACATTTGTACAGCTTATGAACTATTCTTTTTATAAAGTTTAGAATGAATGAAATCTTTGTCCTTTTGTTTTCTATTAAAAACAGGAAAGTTCAAGAAAGGTATGACAACCTCCTTGTGTGATATTTCTGTTTGCATCTAGTAGTGAAAGGTCACTGTCAAGTCATTTTTAAGAAGCAGTTTTAAAACTAAAAAATGTTAGTTGAATTATCCCTTTTACACAATAGAGAAAAAAAATTGTTGCATGCTCACTGGAAACGCAATGTTCAGCACAGCTGCTGTTCATTTACAGGCAGCTGCATGATGCTCTTTGTTTTGGACGCATATTACAATGTCAGAAGAGACAGGAAACATGAGTGCCAAAAAATCATTGTTTCATAAGATTTCAGATAAAGAGTAGGCATTGTGATATACACAGTTACATGTAAAACATGATGTTCTTCCTTTATAAAACCCAGGTATAAATAAGCAAGGTGTGTGGGAGGATGGAAAGATTTAAGAAGCTTCTACTTACTCATTTGATTTAAGCTTATTATATAAAGAAGACTTAGTGAAGTGTGGTAAATGGCTTAAATAACTGGTTTGAATAAATAAGATGCTTATTACTATGGCAAGGTAGTGGAGGTGTGGAATGTTAAAGGACTGATTGTGACGAAGTTTGATGGACTGTGCTTCAAATAATTCAGTCGTGTTTTGTAAATCTCAGTTCTTAAAAACAGCTCTTGTCTATTTGACAAGACATAATTTTATAGCTATTATTTTGTTTCCATTTTCCTTGCTTTCTTGATGGCATTTATACATGAAGATTTTTTTCTTCTGTAGCAAGCCTTTTTTTTTTTTAATCTTGAACTGTATGAATTCCCATCATGTTATTTTTTTTGGTTTTTTTTTTTTTACTTCTTGAGTTCTCTATAAGCTCAAATTTAACCTAAAATGTGAACCTATCACCTTGCTAGTTTGGCACTACTACTAACATCATGGATGACTGCATGTTTTAAGTGCTGTATAGTTCTCCCATTCCTTTGACCCTTTTTGATTTTCTATCATATTTCTTTTCTCTGTCATTCTCCTCCTCCTTTCCTGACTTATCCTGTACCTTCATCTTCTGGCTGTGGATAATGGTTAGGAAGAATGAATTTCTCTGCAGGTGAGCAATGAAAGACTGAGTTGTTAGAAATAATTGACTTTTGCCTCTTAAACCCAGGTTTTATATATAATTGTTTTGTGTATAGAGCCAGGTTCTTACCCATTATCAATGCCATTATTCCCTGGCCAAATTCTATGTTATTTATATTTAAGGTAGAGGGAGAGACAGACAGAAATAGAGAAAGAGGGAGCTACCATAACACATTGCCCCTCCATTTTGGAGTCCATTATGGAGTACCATAGTGCTGGCATGTGGTGGCAATTTCTTACCTGGTAAGGCATGCGTGCCATACTGATTGAGTTATCTCCCAACCTCCCAGATTATAATTTGAAGTCATCCTGTTTTCTATAGCAAGACTCATGTAACTATTCTAAAATGTACTCACTCCCATTGGGAAAAAACTGGCAAGATTATATATCCTACAGAGAAATGTTCAGGTATGATTAGGCAAAATTCATAGAAATTGGCACATACAGACACACACACTAAAATAAATAAATAAATAAATAAATAAATAAATAAATGGATCTAGTGTGATCAAGGAAATAACTCTAGCTAGTAGAGCATACCTAAGACTCAGTTTTTTTTTTTTAAAGATTTTATTTATTTATGAGAAAGATAGGAGGAGAGAGAAAGAACCAGATATCACACTGGCACATGTGCTGCTGGGGATCGAACTCAGGACCTCATGCTTGAGAGTCCAAAGCTTTACCACTACGCCACCTGCCGGACCACCTAAGACTGTTTTATCACCAGTGCCACATGTACCTGAATAGTACTGGTTTCTCTCTCTCTCTCTCTCTCTCTCTCTCTCTCTCTCTCTCTCCTCATATGAAAAAGTATTTTTAAAGAGAAGACACATATTTGAAAATATGTAGACCTTGCACATCTGTTGACTTCTGTGCAAGGAAAGAGAGTTGAGTCAGATTGGATTCCTTGAATATACCGTTGATATGGTTAGCAAAGACAGTCAGTGTTGTCTGATTTTGCTTGTAAACCTTGCAGTTGCTCCTCTTCAAACAGCTATTTCTTTCTAGAAAATACAGTGATTTAAAGCATTTACAAGACCCTTGTTGCTTTTTTGTTGTTGTTGTTGCTAGTCCTAGTGTTGAGGGTTATTTTTGCTACATAACTTAAAAACAAAAGGTTAGTTGTCTCAGGAATTGGGAACATCTCATTTTTCCTAATCCCTGTTACTTAGCCTCACTGTAAATAGTGGTTGCATTCCACTTCCTTATTTAGTTTCCAATACAGTTTGAATTGGCAGATGAGAAAATGAATTGATTCAGTAGCTATATCATGGTTTCCACCTACTACATAAATGGAGATGCTGTGGGAAGCCCACCCACATAAAGTTGATAAAGTTGATTCTGGAGTTATTTCACTGCACTTCTTGAGGCTAGTACCAAAGCTCACAAATTCAGGGCCCTGCTCTCTCTTGGAGAGTTTCATCTGTTATAACTATACCAGTGTAGGCCTAAATCCAAAAACCAGCTCTTTGGAATCAAACTGGTACTGTTCTGGGCCACAGAGTAGAGGTCCATGCCCTTATTTGTAATTGCAGAGGCAACTTGGTGTTAAGGTTTTATGCCCGGGCGCCGGGGTGGCGGGGGGATACCAGGTTAAGTTGAGCCATAAGCCATTAGCTGTTGTGATCAGTCAGGTGTTGCCAGCTAGGGGAATAAGCACCTCCACAAGGTGAACATTCCTACCCACGTTGGATCTTCAGACCATAGTACACTAGTGAGCATCAGGCTTGTTCATTTAAGTGTTCATGAAAATGCAGGGTGTTTATCCTGCCTGTTTATCTGACGAGTGAAGGAACTCTCAGGTGAGAGTCAAAACTTAGCAAACTGAGAGGTGATCTGGGGGGATTTATATGCACAGTCTTTATCAAATTGCACTTGAATTTCACACTGTAACACAACTGTCCTTTGTTGCCCTGTCTAAGATTGTAGTTTGTGTCTCAACTTACCTGAAGATTGCCAAGTTAATTTTATTTTTCTGTGATATTTCTGAAAAACAAATCCTTAAAGAGCTGAAATGCATAGCTTACAGTTGTTATGGTGTTATGGTCACCCTCTTTTGTGCCTCCCCAACACACATTAGATGCATACTAGAGATGGATTTTTTGCTTTCTTTTTCCCCCATTTTATTGAAGGGCTAATTGTTTGCAGTATAGTGGTTGACACATAGATACAACCTCTCTTTTCCCCATGAGAGGTATCCGCAAGACTGTCTCTCCCCCAATCTAGATCCTTTACGGCCATTATGGAGCAGGATCCTAGAACCTCTACACCCCATCCCTTTAAGAATGGGTTTTTCATCCTTATTGAAAAAAAAATAGGGGGGGGGGTTGCTCATAAGTCATTGCTAAGAAAGTAATGTTTATTTGTTGAAAATGACATCATTCCATGGGGAAATAGCATAATGGCTATGCAGAAGACTCATGCCTGAAGCTCCTGAAGTCTCAAGACCAATCATCCCCTGCAGCACCAAAAGCCAGAGCTAAGCAGTACTCTGGTGAGAGGGAGAGGAAGAGAGAAAAAGGAAGGAAGGAAGGAAGGAAGGAAGGAAGGAAGGAAGGGAGGAAGGGAGGAAGGAAGGAAGGAAGGAAGGGAGGGAGGAAGGAAGGAAGGGAGGAAGGAAGGAAGGAAAAAGTAGGAAAGAAAATGATATAGTTGTAGTCTAAGAATTTGTTTTTTGGGGGCTGGGTAGTTGTGTACCGGGTTTAGCGCACATTGAATGAAGTGCAAGGACTCTTGCAAGGATCCTGGTTTGAACCCCTGGCTCCTCACCTGTAGGTGGGTCACCTCACAAGCGGTGAAGCAGGTCTGCAGGTGTCTGTCTTTCCTTCTCCCTCATCTAGCTTCCCTTGCCCACTCAATTTCTCTCTATCCTATATATATATATATAAAATTTAAAAGTAAAATGGCTGCAGGACAATGGATTTGTAGTGCCACCACCAAGCCCCAGCTATAATACTGGAGGTAATAATAATAATAATAATTTAAAAATTTGGGTGTTTTTACTATAATAAGGAAATGTCTTCCATGTAGCTGGATGCCAGTGTAGGAGGTCTTTGTTTCAAGTTTCTTTTGAAAATACAATGAAATAAAATGTTTGTATGGTCCTTTCAAATAATTTCTCATCTTTTTGTGTGCCTTTCCTTTTCATAATGAACAATTGGAAACCATTTAAAGGAGCAATTTGTAGTTCCAAAAGTTCAAGTATCAAAGGTAAATATTTGAGTAATTATTATTATTATTATTATTTTGCCTTTTTTTTTAATAGTAAAAGCTTAATGGCTATTACAGCAGTGGCTTCATGTAATTTTCAGTGCATTCATCTTTATGACTAATGATATATTCTAGCTAACATTTCATGATGTGCTTTTATATTTTGTATTGTCCCTTAGATAAATGATATGTAGTTCTTACCTATATGCTGGGAGTAGAGAACTTATAATGACAGTTTATATTATGAAACTTACATGCCTTAACCTGAATGAACATATTTTTGACTTAGTTATCTAAAACTTTTTCACATACTAATGGCATGAAGAGCACTCACAGAACTCGAGTTATTTTACAGAAGTTTTTCTTGACTAATGCTTTGCTTAAGTATCATGTAAGCTTTTAAACAAAAATGTTTAATCAAGTGGTCTAGGAGGTGGCACAGTGGCTAAAGCATAAGACTCTTAAGCATGAGAAATGTTAAATCATTAGGCAAGGAAGCTGTTTATAATATCTTGGCTTCTTTTGTCCTGATCTGACCCCCCCCCCCCTTTTTGGTCATTTTACTGCCAACTAAAAATCTCACTGAAAGATAGTAGAGCACAAGAAAAGGAGTAAAATTCAATATTTTAATTATAAACTCCTTTTAAATCCAATGCCAGGGAATGAGACTGGGGCCTTGTATATGTATGTACTAATATACCTCCCCAGCCCAACTTTTTACTCCATATGATTTGAGAAAGAAAGAGAAAGAGAGAGAAAGAGATACTAAGGCACCACTCCACCATCCACGGAGCTCTTTTGCTGTGTCTGTGGTATTCCTATGTAGTGCTTGAATTGAACTCAGGGATGCACACACCATAAAATGCTCTCCCTGCTGAACCATCTCCAAGACCCCTTAAGTTTTCAGTAGGTCTATTATATTGGGAAGAAAGAGCCTGAAGACTGGTGGCACAAAGGATGAAGCATTGAACTCTCAAGCATGAGGACTTGAGTTCAATCCTTGGCAACACATGTACCAGAGTGATGTCTGGTACTTTCTCTCTCTCTTTCCTCCTATCTTTCTCATAAATAAATAAATAAAATCATAGAAAAAAGAGCCTGAAGACTGCAGGACTAGCTAGAGAAACAACTGTTTAAAAAATTGAGGGGTGGGGGTCGGGCGGTGGTGCAGTGGGTTAAGCGCATGTGGCGCAAAGCGCAGGAACCGGCGTAAGGATCCCGGTTCGAGCCCCCGGCTCCCCACCTGCAGGGGAGTCGCTTCACAGGTGGTGAAGCAGGTCTGCAGGTGTCTATCTTTCTCTCCCCTTCTCTGTCTTCCCCTCCTCTCTCCATTTCTCTCTGTCCTATCCAACAACGAATTGCGCCAACAAGGGCAATAATAGTAACCACAAGGAAGCTACAACAAGGGCAACAAAAGAGGGAAAAAAATGGCCTCCAGGAGTGGTGGATTCATGGTGCAGGCACCGAGCCCAGAAATAACCCTGGAGGAGGAAAAAAAAAAATTGAGGGGTTTGTTGTTTTTTTAAAATATATTTTTTATTTTCTTTATTTGATAGAGACAGCCAGAAATTGAGAGAAAGTGGAATATAAAGAGAAAGAAAGACAGTGAGACACCTGCAGCACTGGTTCACCACTTGTGAAGTTTCCCCCCTGCAGGTGGGGACTGGGAGCTTGAAACCAGGTCTCTGTACATGGTAACATGTGTATTCAACCTGATGCGTCACCATCCAGCCCTGTTTTTCAGTATGGTCCCTGCTTCCTGAGCATGTGGCAAATAGAAATTGATAGGAAGAATAATTTGATTTGTGCTACTTAAAATCAGCTACCAGAGAGGAAGTTATACAAAGCAGTCAGTGATAATGTGCCAGCTGATCAAGGACCAGAATGGGGATACTACCACCTACTGACAACACTTTTGCTCCTATTGATGTATTTCAATCTTTTTTTTTTTTTCCTTTTGGTCATCACCAGAGCTTCACCACTATAGGCTGACTTCAAATAGAAAGAGAGAGAGACAAGACAGCAGGATGGGGCTGATCTTGAACCTGGGCCTCACACATGGGACATCAGACCCACTGTCTATTTGAGCTATTTTGCCAGCCTGCATTTCCTACATTTGCTACCCCCCCCCCCCCAACTAGTTGAAGGATAGTGGTTCAGGTGTGGAAAAATATATGTACAGTAATTGGAAGGTGATTATTATTGACAGTGAATGTTTTAACTAGGTAATTGACAGGCAAGGGAAATTTAAAGTAAAAGAATGAGAACAATGTGTATATCATATTTTATCCACATTATAAAGTGTTACTAGTGGACTGGGAAGACAGCATAATGGTGATGCAAAAGACATTCATGCCTGAGGTTCTGAGGTCCCAGCCTCCATCCCTTATACCACTATAAGCCAAAACTGACCAGTGCTCTAGTCTCTTTCTCTGTATCTCATTAAAATTTTTTAAAAAGCATTACTGATATTATGAGTGTGATAAAAAGCTTCTTCAGTCTAAGTCACGTTGCCCCTCACTACTGAATTTGAACACCACTGAAGAAATGCTGACCCTTGCTTTTCTTGTCACTAAGCGTTATCTTGCCTT
Source organism: Erinaceus europaeus (assembly GCF_950295315.1). Lineage (NCBI taxonomy): Eukaryota > Metazoa > Chordata > Mammalia > Eulipotyphla > Erinaceidae > Erinaceus > Erinaceus europaeus. The sequence continues at coordinate 91,002,866 of NC_080170.1, read as the reverse complement.
TGCTTGTATCCAGTGATTTTTAGAGTACTCAAGGCCTTCAATAGTGTTTCTAGATGTGTGTGTGTGTGTGTGTGTGTGTGTGTGTGTGTGTGTGTGTGTGTGTGTGTTTTGATGTATACTCAGAAGTGCTAAAACACAGGAATGACATAGGAAAGTGTCAGGTGATCTGCTGCTGACAACCAAGATCACATCCTTAAAATCTTTGAAACTCTCGCTTGCACTAAGCACGATGCTATTTCTTTGATCTTTTTGGCTGCAAAACAAATTAGACCAAATCCCTAGTTTCATAGGCAGATGTTTTGGCTTTCTGCTCTGAGTTTTATAAGATTTAAACACTGAAAGATGTGACCTGATAACCCATTTATGGTTCTTTTCTTAGGATATAATCACCAACAGATGAACGAAGGGCAACGGCAGAAATCATCTGAATTTTACAACCGCACAGCATCTGAATCAAATGTCTACTTGAACAGTTTCCACTACCCGGATCACAGCTACAAGGACCAAGCCTTTGATACTTTGAGCCTAGACAGCTCTGATAGCATGGAGACAAGCATCTCTGCTTGCTCACCTGACAATATCTCTAGGTAAAGGCTTTTTCTAAATATAGTTCTCCACAAAAAGTAAAGGGTAAAATTCCTCACTGTTTTGGTAATTCTGTATTACCATGTTACTTTAGATGGCAAAATAAGAGTGTATTTCAGCATTATACTGTAAATATAGATTTAGAAGAACGTTCACTGGCCTCATAAAGAAAAGTCATCAATATGGGACAGTATGTGTTAATAAGCCCAAATTTCTGAGTCATAAAGAGTCTATGGTACAGAATAGGGTTGGTGTTATGATGACCTGTGAGATTAGTTCCTTTGCCTAGTCAGACATCATATAATCCATTTTCTTTTCTCCTTTATTTTTTTTATATTGAAGTTGAAATGTATGTTGTACTTAAACATACATTTATGTTTAAATAAATAACATCTTTACTATGTTATTTATTTAACATAAATAAATGCCGGGGATGGATGGTAGTACAGAGCACATGGCACATGGCGTGAAGCACAAGGACCAACATAAGGATCCCGGTTCAAGCCCCTGGCTCCCCACCTGCAGGGGGGTCGATTCACAGGTGGTGAAGCAGGTCTGTAGGTATCTATCTTTCTCTCCCCCTCTTTGTCTTCCCCTCCTCTCTCCATTTCTCTCTGCCCTATCCAACAATAACAACAAGGTCAACAAAATGGGAAAAATAGCCTTCAGGATCAGTGGATTCTTAGTGCAGGCACCGAGCCCCAGCAATAACCCTGAAGGCAAAAAAAAAAAAAGAAAAAGAATTGACTTTGTTGAAGATCTCAGGCTTCCTTAGGCCTACATTTGTTTAATTATCTGTTTATCTGAAATACAGGAATGAAAAACTCAGCCAAAGGACAGTGAAACAAATCTCTAGCACTACAAAAAATAGGAAATAATTTTTAACAGTAGAGTAAGAACTTTAAACTATATTGTAACTCAAGGAATCATTAAAAAGAAAGCTCTAGTTGTAACATATATTAAACTATTTGTAGGTATTTAATCATTTGTATTTGTGTTCATACCTGAAGAAAACCAAAGTTGGTGTTCTATTTCCCCCAACCTATCCACTACTCTGGGAAGGTTGTGTTAGAGCCATGTGCCTACCAGGACCTGATGTTCTCAGAACAAAAAAAAAAAAAAAAAAAAAAAACTAAAGTGCTGAGTAATTATAATGACAGTAAACAGAATAATTAAGTGTGGTACTTTTGAATCAAAAGCACACAAGTAAAATTCAGTAACTCATCAGCTATGATATGATAATGATGACAGAGAACACAAAATGTAGTCTAATTTCCTGGTGAAATAATCTCAAAGGAATTTCCTGTGTTGCATTGGCACATTGTATTTACTTGTTATTTTGAAAACAGACTATTCTACTTTCTCAAATACTTGTGAATATTGTGTACTAATATTCCTGTGATAAACTCTGGGTAGTTTGAACCCTCCCGTTTTCAAGTCATATTAAATAAATAAGTATGGATACAGTATATTTTCCTATCTTGATGCTTTTCCATTCTCTACTCCATGATCTTCTTCCCCTTCAAGAATTAATAGTAACTGGGAAAAGTTATGCATGTACAAACTGTTGTATTCACTTTCAAGTAATGTAAAACATTAATCCCCTAATAAAAAAATAATTAATAGTAAGGATGCAGGTAGGGGAGATAATATAATGGTTATGCAAAGAGACTCTTATGCCTGAACTCCAAGGTCTCAGATTCAGTCTCCTACATAAGGCACAGCTGAGCAGTGCTCTGGTAAAATAAATAAATAAATAAATAAATAAATAAATAAATAAACCTCCAATTATCACTAATCACATTCCATTTCTCATATTTGACAGTAAAAATAGGAAATTGTCTAAATAAGGATCACTTCAATTATACTGAGCAAGTGGTAGAAGTTCAGATCTTAGATATAAGCACAGTTAACAAATAATACAAAATACAAACTTACTGGTTTTAACTAAATACAAACTTATTGGTTTGTATTTCCTCACTGACTCACTGTTACTTAGATGGTTTCTAAAGTCCGAAAATGAGGGTGACTCTACTACACGGGTCATATTAAGAGGATCGCTTTATTACTGAATGATTCTGTTGAGCAGGTAGCTCCTCATGGCTATGACCATTTCATTATGACTTCACATAGTAGTACTAGCAGTCATGGTAACTACTAATAACTTTCATTTCATTGTGGTGTCATATCTTATTGAATGTTAAAAACTCAAAGTCAATGCAGAAGTCTGTTAGAAGTCTGGTATAGGGACTAGGTAGTGGCATACCTGGTTGACCATACCCCATGACAGTGTGCAAGGACCCAGGTTCAAGGCCCCAGTTCCCAGCCACCGGTGGGAGCTTCACAGATATTGAAACAGTGCTACAGTCTCTCTCTTTCCCCCTTTCCACTCAATTTATCTCTATCTCTATCTCTTAGTAAATAAAATTTAAAAAGAAATTAAGTTTGGTTTAACAGAGCAAGGGAAAAAAGGACATTAAAACAAATGTATAATCATTATGATAGAACATAATATAATAAAGAACAATAACGTGGGTGAGAAGGCACTGATACTTGAAATATGTGTTATGATATATATATATATATATATATATATATATATTCAATTGTCAACTTTCCCAGGATAGGTAAAGATGATGAGGAATGATTCTTTTCTCTTTTTAAGATTTTTAAAAATTATAAGTATATTAAAGTATTGACTTCATGCTGAAATTTCAGCAAAACAAATGTACTCTTATTTTGCCATCTAAAGTAATATGGAGAAATACAGCATTACCAAAGTTGTGACAACTTTTGCCCTTTACTTTTTGTCGAGTTGTCACTTTTGTGTTTACCAGAAAGTTACTTGAGTCAGATAGCATTTGCTTTTCCAGCATTATTGCTTATACTGTAAGCAAGTACATAGCTTTAAAAAAAAAGATTTCGAGTCTTAGAAAATAGCAACTGAACATCAACTCTGTATTAAATATCTCCTAAATGCTGAATTGGCTTAATGTCTGAATACCATTTAAATACTATGTTATTATGATGTTTTAAATTATCAGCTTGTGCTCCTACTATTGAGGAAGTTGATCCCTCATTATAGTTTAAGTGCCAGCAGCATGTCTGGGGAGAAGGAACAGCATTGGACTTGGGGGTGAGAGTAACCCATGGTTGATCTTAATTTGAAAAGGTACTTCAATGAAAAATTCAGGTGTTTCCAAATCCTTCATTTTAAGCAACGGTTTGTATTGTGATCTCCATCTTAAATAGTCTACATCTATTGCAGGTATTTTGTTTTAGGGATCTTTTAACAGAAGAGCTACAGAAAACCAGAGTGATTGTAAAGGAGGGTAGAGAGAGTGAAAGAGACCCTAACACTAATGCTTCCTTAGTGCTGTGCCACAAATCTGGGTTGTTTACATGACAAAGACGCACACTGCCCAAGTGAGCTATTTCAACAACCTGATAGCTTATTTCCTTTTAGTGCTGAACAATATTCCATCATCTGGATAAATAAATTATTTATTTATTCATTTGCCTACAGAACATCTTGTTTGCTTCCAATTTCCACAACATTTATTTTCAGGTACACCCTATGTTTTATGTTACTGCAGTCATATATTTATTTTTTTATATTTATTTATTTATTCCCTTTTGTTGCCCTTGTTGTTTTATTGTTGTAGTTATCATGGATGTTGTTGTTGTTGGATGGGACAGAGAAATAGAGAGAAGAGAGGGAGAGAAAGACAGATACTTGCAGACCTGCTTCACAGCTTGTGAAGCGAGTCACTCCCTGCAGGTGGGTAGCCTGGGGCTTGAACCAGGATGCTTACCCCAGTCCTTGTGCTTTGCACCACCGGCGCTTAACCCTTTGCACTACCTCCTGACTCCCTGCAGTCATATATTTCTTCAAAAGAGTCCTCAGACCTCTGTTTGAAACATCCTGTGTCTGAGCTTAAAATAAAAACCAAGACATTATTTAAGAAGGCCATGTTACCAATTGGTTTGTACACGTTATGAAGGTGTTTGTGGTTTTGTTTGTTTTGTTTTGGAAGAAGCTGTGTGCTTGTTTGTTTGTTTGGCCACTTGAGTATTACAGGGATTCTGTGCCTACACACAACTCTACCATTCCTAGTGGCCATTTTTTTTCTGTTTACTTTTTCTTTTTTCCTTTCTTTTTTTTTTAAATTTTTTATTGGGGAATTAATGTTTTACATTCAACAGTAAGTACAATAGTTTGTACATGCATAACATTCCCCAGTTTCCCATATAACAATACAACCCCCACTAGGTCCTCTGAATCCTTCTTGGATCTGTATTCTCCCCACCCACCCACCCCAGAGTCTTTTACTTTGGTGCGATAGGCCAATTCCATTTCAGGTTCTACTTGTGTTTTCTTTTCTGATCTTGTTTTTCAACTTCTGCCTGAGAGTGAGATCATCCCATATTCATCCTTCTGTTTCTGACTTATTTCACTCAACATGAATTTTTCAAGGTCCATCCAAGATCAGCTGAAAATGGTGAAGTCACCATTTTTTACAGCTGACTAGTATTCCATTGTATATATATATATCACAACTTGCTCAGTCACTCATCTGTTGTTGGACACCTGGGTTGCTTCCAGGTTTTGGCTATTACAAATTGTGCTGCCAAGAACATATGTGTACACAGATATTTTTGGATGGGTGTGTTGGGTTCCTTAGGTTATATCCCCAGGAGAGGAATTGCATGATCATAGGGTATCTCCATTTCTAGCCTTCTGGGAGTTCTCCAGACTGTTCTCCACAGATATTGGACCAATTTATATTCCCACCAGCAGTGCAGGAGGGTTCCTTTGACCCCACATCCTCTCCAGCATTTGCTGCTGTTACCTTTTTTGATGTATGACATTCTCACAGGAGTGAAGTGGTATCTCATTGTTGTCTTTATTTGCATTTCTCTGACAATCAGAGACTTGGAGCATGTTTTCATGTGTTTTGGATCTCAGCCTTTTGGATCTCTTCTGTGGTGAATATTCTGTCCATGTCCTCCCCCCATTTTTGTATAGGGTTATTTGTTGTCTTGTTGTTGAGTTTGGCAAGCTCTTTATATATGTTGGTTATTAAACTCTTGTCTGATGTATGGCACGTAAAGATCTTCTCCCATTCTGTGAGGGGTCTCTTGGTTTGGGTAGTTGTTTCTTTTGCTGTGAAGAAGCTTTTTAATTTGATGTAGTCCTGTAGGTTTATACTTGCCTTAGTCTTCTTTGTGATTGGATTCGTTTCATTGAAGATGTCTTTAAAATTTATGCAGAAAAGAGTTCTGCCAATATTTTCCTCTAAGTATCTGGTAGTTTGTGGTCTAACATCCAAGTCCTTGATCTACTTGGAATTTACTTTTGTATTTGGTGAAATACAGTGGTTCAGTTTCATTCTTCTGCATGTTTCAACCCATTGTTTCCAACACCATTTGTTGAAGAGACTCTGGTTTCCCATTTAATAGTCTGAGCCCCTTTGTCAAAGATTAGATGTCCATAGGTGTGGAGGCTTTTTTCCTTTCTTTAATGTTATATATATGGAGAGAGAGAGAGAGAGAGAGAGAGAGAGAGAGAGAGACCTTTAGCACTGCTTCACCACTTGTGAAGCTTTCCTATGCAGGTGGGAACCAGAGGCTTTTGCATGGTCACACAAACATGATACCAGTTGCATCACCACTTCGTTTTGTAAGAAATTTATTTGTGTCTAACAAATATGGACTTTTTTTTTTTTAACCACATTACTGCTCAGCTATGGCTTTTAGTGGTGCAGGAGACTGAATTAAACATGGGACTGCAGAGCCTCAAACAGGAGAGCCTAACCATTGTGCTATCTCAGCTGCCCTCTAGCAAATATGAACCTATAGTTTGTGTCAGGCTTCCTGCTATGGAAGACACAGACACTTCTTCTTCTTCTAGCGTTTGCCCTTCTTCTGTAGCCAGTCAACAGCGTCAGGTTGAGCCTGATGTAAAGTTTCGAGACCTCCTTTGAATCTGGAGAGGTGGCAGTCGTTGACTATGTGGGTCATAGTCTGTCTGTAGCCGCAGGGGCAGTTCGGGTCATCTCTGGCCCCCCAGCGATGGAACATAGCGGCGCACCGGCCATGGCCTGTTCGATAGCGATTGAGGAGGGCCCAGTCATAACGTGCTAGGTCAAAGCCAGGTTGACGCTTGCAGGGGTTTGTGATGAGGTGTTTGTTCTTTACCTCAGCTGACTGCCAACTCTGTTTCCAAGAGTCTGGAACAGAGAAGTTCAGTGTAGGCATAGGGGACCAGATTGGGTGACGAGACATCAAGCGTTGGACAGGGTGGGCGAAGATATCCGCGTATATTGGCAGGTCCGGTCGAGCGTAGACGTGGGAAATGAACTTAGATGATGCCGCATCCTGACGAATATCTGGCGGGGAGATGTTGCTAAGAACTGGCAGCCATGGAACCGGGGTGGAACGGATGGTTCCAGAAATTATCCTCATGGAGGAATATAATTTGGAATCGACCAAGTGGACATGGGGGCTACGGAACCATACTGGGTTGCCTATAGCAATTGTGTCTATAGCAACAGAATAAATAAATTTTGACTGGGCCATGGTCCTTTTTCTTCTAAATAAAAATGTTAAAAATAAACTTTTTTTTGTTATTGGTTGGTTGGTTTCATATTAAACATTTTCAGGTACTTGTCTTTTAGTTGCTACAGTTGTTCTTGTAACTTTTGCTCCTTTTTTTTTTTCTTCATGTATTTTTATGTCTCCCCTAAGACGGATTTATTTTGAAATTCTTGAACTGCCCAGTGCAAACTTCCTCATTGGAAGGGTTAATTAGTACAACTGACATTAGCACTGCCATTCCATCACACCAACTAGGACATTCATTTCTTAGTTGGCATCATCATTTGAGAAATAAAATACCCACATGGACAGAGGCACAACAAAGAAGTTGCCAGACAGAATTAAGTGACTTTAAAGGTTAGGTACCATTTCATAGAACTGGGGTGATAGTTTTCTTGACTTGTCATTTCTGAATCATTAACCTAGATGGCCTCCTACCAGCCACAATTTTCAGATTAGAGAGAAAGCATTCTAAAAGCACTCTTTGTAATAATAGTCAAGGTTAATTTATTTGTGAACAATGCACTTTATTTCGCCTCTGTTTCTGTCTCCTAAACTAAAGTAAGTCAGCATTTATCACCTACAGTTTTCAGAGTTGAATAGGCCTGGTTTTTCAGACCAGTAACTCTCCTAAATAATAATATCCTATAACATTGTATAAACCATAGTTTTATCATCCCTTGAATGTGTGTATGAGTGTGTGTGAATGTGTGTGTGTGTGTGTGTGTGTTAGCAAAACAATCTGAAGCAGTGTACTTGAGAAGTTTTCTGTCTTTTATTCAGTGCCAGCACTTCAAATATTGCCAGAATAGAAGAAATGGAGCGACTTCTGAAACAGGCTCATGCAGAGAAGACACGCCTGCTTGAATCCAGGGTATGCTTAGTATTTTTATCCCAGAGGTCAGTGATGTCATGTTTCAAGATGGCCTGAACTTAACATCAAGAAATTTGGGGGAGTAGGGAGACAGGAGGGTTGACTCAGTGATAGAGTGTTTCATATATGAGGTCTTGGGTTTCACTACATAAAAGCCTCAAAGACAAAATGAGAGAATTCCATGGATGCTGGAGCAGTGCTTTGCTCTTTCTCTCTAGTCCCCTCCCTCTCATAAAAAAACTTAAAATAAATAGGTAAATTGCATCAGGGATGGGGTTCAGTAGACAAGCACATGCACAGAGACCCTGAACTTAATATCTAACAGACTTTTTAAAAAGGGAGTCCAAGTGGAGATATAATACTGTGCACAGGATCCAGCTTCAAGCTCCTGTCTCTACCCACAGGGGGAAAGCTTCAGGAACAGTGAAGAAGGGATGCTGGTACCTCTCCATTTTTCTTTCCTTCTGTTTCCCTTCCCTCCCAATTTCTCCCTGTCCTACCAAGTTAAATAAACTTGCAGGGCAGAGAGTAGATAGCATAATTATTATGCAAACAGACTCTCATGCCTGAGGCTCCAAAGTCCCAGGTTCAGTTCCCCACACTACTGTAAACCAGAGCTGAACAGTGCTCTGGTAAAATAAATAAATAAATAAATAAACACACAAATAAATAAAGTTGCAACATAAAAAGGGGAGATAACTCAACAGTAGTGAACCAGGCTTGCATGCCTGAGGCCCCCGGATTCAATCTTGCAGCACCACCACATACCAAAGTTGAGCAGTGTTCTGGTAAATTAATGAACTATGCGACAAACACTAGTGTGATCTTTACTCAGCCTTTCCCATGCTCATTTTCTTACCTAAAAAGTGAGGGCGTTAGAGAGATGCTGTCTGAGTTTCTTTACTACATTTCTCCATAATTTAAAGTGTGAGTAGTGTTCACACAGATTGAATGAACACTTAGTATTACATTTTTCCTTTGGCAGCCATTCTGTCTTCCTGTCAGGAACAGGAGAAGTGGCATGTCTGTTTGCATTTTCTCTTCCTTGCCTGCTTTTGTTAACTACATTGCCAACTTTGTTGATACCTTTTCCTTGGTTTACAGTGTTGAAAGATTTTAGGAGTATAGTTACACACACACACACACACACCTACCACCAAAGTTCCAGAGCCACTATACCGGTGACCTCTCTACATACCACCCTCCCCATCCTCTTCAGTCATTAACCACTATAGATTTCATAGAGAATGAGTCCTTAACTGCACTACTGTGATATTAAAAACCCCACATTATTGTGGCTATATTCCAAGTCAAGGAGAATTTCCTTAGGAATCCCCAAAATGCATTTGTTTCCTTTCTAAAGGGCACCTCCTTTCCTCTTCTAACTGCCCCATGTGCTTCCTCTGTGACCTTCAGCCAGGAAAATGCGGGGGGGGGGGGGGGGGGGACAACAACAGGAGTCAGAAGGACTTATGACCTTCAGTAATAAGACAACAGTCCTAGCAAAGCCTAAATCCTATGACTTGTGTTGAGTGGCAATTTGTAAGCCTTTTTATTTAAATAAGCAAATAAATGATGTCTTATAGTTATTCTGAAATGACTGAATATAGTCACTAGATAGATTTTCCTTAAGGGTCAGTAACCAATTGTTAAACTGATTAATTGCATTTCTACATTCATAGGATGGCTTTTGAGAACTCTGAGAGGCAATTAGGCATTTTCTTTGCCTAGGTTACATATTGTAAAGGACTAGCTTATAAAACCAAGGATATATATATATATATATATATAGAAATTTTATTGTATTATCTCTATTTATTTATTGTATAGAGACAGCCAGAAATTGAGAGGGAAGGGGGTGGTAGGGAGAGAGACAGATACCGGCAACACTGCCTTAACATCTGTTTTTGCAAAATTATATTTAGGAACGGGAAATGGAAGCAAAAAAACGAGCTCTGGAAGAAGAAAAACGACGCAGAGAAATCCTGGAAAAACGACTTCAAGAAGAAACTAGCCAGAGGCAAAAGTTAATTGAAAAGGAAGTAAAAATAAGGGAGAAACAAAGGGCCCAGGTGAGTGCTCATTTTGGATAGATGAGAGTAGGTTGCCCTCTGTTGGTCATTCATAGAGGACGACCTCTGATGCATTGCACACTAAACCTTGACAATAGTGGTTGAGAGAAAGATGTGTGTTAGTGGGCGGAGGGAAAAAATGTATTTCATCTGGTATTCATCCATTAACCCTCCCCTAATAAAATTAAAATAAAAGTATGTTTATTTCAAAACTCAGTAAGTACCCACTAGCCAAATGATAGTTTTCTCCAGAATGTGTGAAGTATCTTAATGAGAGAGATACTCTTTCTTCAATTTCTTATTTTAGAGTATATTTTAATGGTGAACATTTTTTTAGAGCAGCTTTAAAAATTCCAGCTGCATTTGTTCTCTAAAACATATACGACACTCCAATTAAAATCTGTAATGGGGTGGTCCGGGAGGTGGCGCAGTGGTAAAACTTTGGACTCTCAAGCATGAGATCCTGAATTTGATCCCTGGCAGCCCATGTACCAGAGTGATGTCTGGTTTTTTCTCTCTCCTCCTTTCTCATTAATAAGTAAAATATTAAAAAAAAAAAAAACACCTGTGATGGGGAGGAGGCAAGAAAAGGTTCATTTAAGCCTTCTTTTGCAAGTGGACATTCAAGAACTGGATAATTTTACCAGCTCAGTGCTTTGGTGAGAGTATTCTTGTTAGTTTTTTCTAATCACTGTGTTGTTGCATGCAACACATTTGCTGCACCAGTCCTTACACATGTGTATAGAGACTCAGGCAAAACTCAGGAAAGCCACCCACTTTGATTAACTTTTTTTCTTGGTCAGCATAGAGTCTGAATCTCTGTGGTTGTCACTAGAGCACCTAACACAATGCTCCTACCCAAGAATTAAAATAAAAAATGTTAAGTACTATGTAGTATATGGTTAAATCAGTTTTCTCAAGCCTTGCTAAAAGGTACCATTTCTCCAGGTCTTTACAGTTGCTGGCATGTTGATAGTACAGCAATCAGAGATTGTCTTTAAAACTTTGTGAATTGTTAGATATCAATAAACCCTTGGTGTCTGTCTACAAAGTACCACAGAGTTTCAAGGCAAAATTCTGAAGGGAAAATGTAGAGTAAAATCTATGTACTTAATTCACCACACTTCTGCCAAGTTCTGATTCATAGTAAAGACCATTCATGTTTGAAGCCAAAAGGAAAATCACAATCTATCTTAATCCTGTTTATAAGTTTTGCCTCCAAGTATATGATTAGGTGATTTGCCTCAGAGTAAAGGAAGCAGCTCAACAGAATAAAATAAAACACTACATTAGAAATATTAAACGGGAGTCGGGTGGTAGGACAGCAGGTTAAGCGCACGTGGCACGAAGTGAAAAGAGCAGAATAAGGATCCTGGTTTGAGCCCCCGGCTCCCCACCTGCAGGGGAGTCACTTCACAAGCGGTGAAGCAGGTCTGCAGGTGTCTGTCTTTCTCTCCCTCTCTCTGTCTTCCCTTCCTCTCTCCATTTCTGTCTGTCCTATCTAACAACAATGACATCATCATCAACAACAATAAAAAATAACAAGAGCAACAAAAATGGAAAATAAATAAATAAATATAAAAAAAATTCTAAAAAAAGAAGTATTACCCATGGTGATATATACTCCCTAGATTAGATGAACTGCTGCTTCAGCCATAACAAAAGGAAGGGAAGATCTCTAAGTTCATTTCTTTAGTGTCTTGTCTTTAACAACTTATTAGGCCCATTTTTTAAAATTCCACTTCTTTTTTTTTGTATTTATTTATTTTCTCTTTTGCCACCCTGTTGTCTTATTATTGTTGTTATTGATGCCTTCCTTGTTGGATAGGACAGAGAGAAGTGGAGAGAGGAGGTGCTGGGCTAGCTTCAATGGAGAGAGAGACAAGGAACTTGTGATGGCGTGGTAATACAATTCTTTATTGATACGGCTGCTCCAGAGTCGAGTGTGAGCACAGCAGGTTTATGCTATGTGGAGCTAGCAAAATGGCCACCTCCCGCTATGCACGCCAGCCCTTCTCCAGGTCTTGTCCTGGTCGGGATGTGGAAGAGAAAGAGGGAAAAACCAGGAACAGCAGCGGGCTTTATAGGGTATAAACGGAAGTGGCAAATTGGGAACAGGATTGGCTAGGAAAGGGGGTGGAGAAAACAAGGTACTCTGGGAAGGTAGAAAGCTTCCATAGCAGCTGTTGTGAAGGTTCTAACCAATGGGATTAACCAATACCCTGCAGGCAGGGCGGGTCTCAGGCAAAACAATGATTATGTAAATAGACCACAGCATCAAACAATGCAGGGGAGCTGGTGTAATGCCCAACAGAGGGGAAGATAGAGGGAGGACAGAAAGATAGACATCTGCAGACTTGCTTCACCACCTGTGAAGTGACTCCTCTGCAGGTGAAGAGCTGGGGGCTTGAACCGGGATCCTTACACCGGTCCTTGCGCAAATTTTACTTAACTTATTTTAGTTTTTTTTTTAACATATGTCTTAAGAGATCTTCTGGGAACTGTACTTAATAAATAATGAATTATGCCATGTCTGAGATTGCTTAAGGAGAAATATTGCAGAATTATGACAAAAAGAGCACCCAAAAACATGAGTGGAGGAATTTTCAACTGAAGGAAGCAGCCCAGATAGTTGACTCCAATTTCTTATCTGACCACTTCAAGGAATAGAAGCTATTGCCATAAGTCTGTCCACCCACCCCAAACACACACCCTCTATTGTAGCATCTTTCTTTAAGCATTTTCCTTTTTTTTTTTTTTTTCCACTCCAAAAGATCATGGGTTCTTTTAAGTTTTCATAGCTGCCTGGCCTTTTAACATGTTTGGCTCTTCAGTTAATCTCTGCTATTGAATATCTCCTGTGACCAGAAGGAAGTACAACCAGTGGTTGATTAGACAGGTCTACACTTTTACAGGCTCGCCCTCTGACACGCTATCTGCCTGTTCGGAAGGAAGACTTTGATTTAAGGAGCCACGTAGAGACCGCTGGCCACAATGTGGATACCTGCTATCATGTGTCCATCACAGAGAAGACATGCAGGGGATTCCTTATCAAAATGGGTGGAAAAATTAAAACCTGGAAAAAGCGTTGGTTTGTCTTTGATCGGAACAAGCGAACATTCTCTTATTATGCAGGTGAGTGATAAAACCATTGATAAATTCAAACAAGGAAACTTCTGTGGAGAGTAAAAGTTACAAAAAATCAATATAAGTGAGTCAGCTGACAAGAAATTGACTCAGTGGCAATATTGCCTTTGAAGATGTACATTACTTTCAGAGTATTTTGTCTGTTATGGAACTTTTCTCTAGAAATAATAAACATGAAGTTTCTTCAGATTGTATGAATTAGTCTATCCTAGTTCATTTTTGTGTAATAACCTCAAAGCCAAATAAATAATAAATGGATTTTTGAATCAAACATTGTCTTTTCAATTGCAAGGCCAAAAAAAAAAAGGCTTCTGTTTATTTATGTATGGTCATGTGCCATTTAAGTCATACACAATTAGGCAACCTTGGCTGACAGTCCGTTTATAGACTAGAATGGCCTTTAAGCATAGAGAATAAACCCATCGGTGAACTAGTGTTAAATTAAGTATTTATTAAGTGACTGAAAGATTTTCGGATACTTTAAATGATGAATTACGATAAACATATCCCACTGAATCTTACAGATGCAGAAATTCCTGTGTGACTTGGTGTTAAGACATCTTTCATTTTCTTTTGGATCATATATGAAATTTATCTATTTTTAACATAACTAGCTCACTCCTCTTTTTAGCCGTGTAATAAGAGTAACATACCAACAAAAGTTAAAAAGCAACTTACCTTTGGTGTGACCTTTGGTGCTTCTTGTCATCTTGTCAGTAGTGCCAGCTTTTAGCACTATCAAGATTGGCTTTTACCTATAGATTATATTTTATATTTCCTTTCAGAAAATAATACTATTACATTCCTATGAAGTATTGCAAGAGCTTTTTAAAATTATTTATTTATTTATTAGAGAAAAAGAACATCACTCTGGAACATGCAATGCCAACAATCAACCTCAGGATGGATCTCATGCTTGAAAGTTCTATACTTTATCCACTGTACCATCTCCTACGCTCCTATTGGATCCTTTTCAGCTTGAGACATACACTGACTTTCTCTTTCACAGAAATTGGGAGAGAGTCACTGAACATGATATTAATTAAAATAGTATCTTAAACACACACACACATACACACACACACACACATACACACCATGAAATATGGTCCATGGTTAACGAAATTTAAGAAAGTGGGCAAAATTGCAATTCTAGAGATTTATTTTCTGCTCAGCTTCTTAAAGCTGCCATCTTTCAGACTAGAGTTCTATTGTTATTATTTAAGGGTAAAGGACATTCACTGGGGCGGGGGGTTTTGTATCTACATACTGAAAACAAGTCTTTCTCTTCACAAAAATTCTGATATTCTTGGTCTGTTAAGCCTGAAATGTAAGTTTTTCTATCTTCATTTTTATATATGTTTCAGTATGTATCCATTTGTATTTCATGAATTTATTGGATCATTTATATATTCATTTGTCTTTAACATAGGCAATAAAAATTATTCATTGTATACATATAACAGATACAAATCAGTAGTTTTCACACACACAAAAAAAAATGTTTTAAAAGCAGAATTATGTAAGACACAATTTTTAATTGTGTCTGTTTCAAAACTGCCCAAAAGGACTTTCTTGTGCCAAGAAGGTAGAGTCTTTCTACATCTCCATTCATGCTTTCATGTGCTCACATTCAGAATGTACCTTGGCAGAGCTTAAATTATAAAACATTCCAACGATTTATTTGATTGCTGAATGGTGTTTTATGCTTGATTGCTATTTTGGTGATTTGCTTTATATCTCACTTGGTATTATGACAAAAGTGATAAAAACTTTGGAAACTGGAAAAGGTTGTGTTGAAAGGACTTTAAAGTATTCACTTATAGCTCTGTTGAGAACAGGAAGCAAATGAAGTATTCTGAGTAAAAAAACTGATAGGAAAGAAATACGAGTAGGGAGTCAGGCGGTAGCACAGCAGGTTAATCGCACGTGGAGTGAAGCACAAGGACCAGCATAAGGATCCCAGTTCAAGCCACCGACTCCCCACCAGCAGGGGAGTTGCTTCACAGGCGGTGGAGCAGGTCTGCAGGTGTCTTTCTCTCCCCCTCTCTGTCTTCCTCTCCTCTCTCCATTTCTCTGTCCTATCTAACAACAACAATGAAAAACAACAAGGACAACAAAAGGGAAAATAAATTTAAAAAAAAGAAATACAATTAGAAATTATCTATATACAACACAACTTAAAATTGTCATTAAGACCAGACTACAAATTAATGTTTCAGTTACATATTACAGTGCATACATACTCAAATGATAGTTCAATAATTGTCTTGAAGAATATGGAGATATCCCTTCTCTGTCTTCCCCTTCTCTCTCCATTTTTCTCTGTCCTATCCAACAATGATGACAACAATAATAACTACAACAATAAAACAACAAGGGCAACAAAAGGGAAAAAGTAAATAAATAAATATTTTAAAAAGAATATGGAGATATATTTTGTTGCTTTTTGTTTTACTGTTTTTGTTTCTTCTTTTTTATTTATGTATTTGATAGAATCTGAGTTGGAAGGGGGTGATAATGAGGGAAAGAGAATCACCTGGGTAACTGCTCCACAGCTTCCAAAAAGCTTTTCCCTGTAGATGGGGACCAGGGGCTTAAACCCAGGTCTTTGTGCTCAACCAACTACACCACTACACCATCACCCAGGCCAACAGAGCAATATTTTTTACTGGTGTCAGTAGCACTCATACCTTGGATACCTGATGGTCATTCTGGGTTATCTTTTGACTTCTGATTTGCTGAAGAACTCTGAACAAAGTCACTTAGACTTGGGCTGATAATGTCATCTTCTCTTTTTCACTGCCCACTTTTTGTCATTACAGACAAACACGAAGCTAAATTAAAAGGAATAATATACTTTCAAGCCATTGAAGAAGTATATTATGATCACCTCAAGAATGCTAATAAGGTAAACATTAGTTTTCAAATCCCTACAAGTTGAATGCATAATTAGTTCAAAAATAGGTTTTTTTTATTCTGATCAATCTAAATATGTTGTTCTGGCATGATGAATAGATAAGATCAAATGTCAGTGCTGAAAAGTAAGCACAGAAATAATCGGCACAGCTGATAATTTTTATGAAAAACAAGTTGTGGTGCTGTCAGGAAATGCTCTTGGCATATTGGTTTGGGATATCTTTCCAAATGACTGCAAGGGTTCAAAAAAAAAAAAAGGAGATACTGTTTAGTTATGAAGAGGATCATTGGAAGGAAAAGGACTAGGATTAACAGTTCCCTGTTACTAAACATTCATTCTCAACTAGACCCTATTAGAGCTAAAGAAAATGCTAAAAGTTTTGGTGAGCTCTGCATGAGATTTTTAATGAAAACATCCAAGAAAGATATCTAATCTTGAGAGGATATTTGGATGAGGGATTAGATATAGGTCACTCAATAGCAAATGGCTGAGCTGAAGAGACTGCATAAGGATTATGCAAAGAGATTCCATACCTGAGGCTCCAAAGCTCCAAGTTCAATCCTCCACCCCGTACACACCACCATAAGCTAGAAATGAAGTAAATAAATAAATGGCCTTCATGAGTGTGCTATTTAAATATCAGTGTTTCACTATTTTCCTTTCTCAATTTTTAGAGTCCCAACCCACTGCTGACCTTTAGTGTCAAGACACATGATAGAATCTACTATATGGTGGCCCCATCGCCTGAAGCCATGCGAATCTGGATGGATGTCATAGTAACTGGGGCAGAAGGTTACACTCACTTCTTGTTGTAGTGAATTGGCGCATCAATCCACTTACTTCAGGGCAGACTGCAATAATGTCTTACAAGAATGAAGCCATATTCAATCCCAGATGCAAAGACTCAGCAGACCCATCGCCTTACTTAACATATATACTCAGAACTCCCTTCACACTAACAATGAGTCATTTGTAAAAGAGAAAATGATGGTTTTAATTCAAAGCCCAGCGATATAGAGAAAGCAGGACTATGAAGTACCCATGAAAAGAAAATACTGTTTTGACACACGGCATCACTTATAGGAACATTTCGTAGAAGCTGTCTTTAATCAATTGTTGATTTTGGTGAAGTAAATTAAACAATTTACAGAGTGTATATCCTTGGAAATATGAAGTTATTTTAGCATCACAATAATTGATATCACCAATTGATATTGGTAATTAACTTTTTTTTAAATGAAGGTAATTTTTTAAATTTTAAAAAGTAAGGTTTGTAGGGGACTATTTCCTAGGAGAAATTTTGTCCTAATTTTAAGTACTACACCAAAACCAAAGACTTAACATCTGTTTAATAACAGTAGTTTCAAGAGATGAACTCTAATTCATATTACTCTACATATTATAATGATGTTTTAATACTTGATGCCATCAAGTGACCAAGAAGATGTCTTTATTTAAAGAGTCACCACCAGCATAAGCTATACATTTGTGGAAAACTACCATTTTCTTTGGAAAAGAAGAAAATAAAGCTGTGTATTTTAGAAGGAAGCAGGCTTGGACTTTCTTGTCACATTGGGAAGTATAACATAAATAAGTATTTTTAGTGTAGGGAACATGATTTCTTGCTGAAGAGTTCTTCATTCCTGGTGCTGCAGATAAATGCAACTAGTAGCCAATTTCCTTTACATTGTCTGATTTCTCCTTGTAAAGTGTAGCTGCCATTGCAGATTTACATAGTATAACCTTAAAATCAGAATTCTGTTTCCACCAAAGAGCAGACCAATTAAAATACTCATTTATGGAAGTCATGTAGTTCAGTATAAAGGAAAAGGAAATTCAACTTGCTGTTCTCTGTAATGTAACGTTTTGTTATGTATTTCTTTACAATTAACTTTTGTATGTTAGAGCTAAATTAACTTTTTTTCAATGAAATGACTTCAGGAAAGTCTCTTTTATAACAGTTTTTCAAATGTCATTTATTCTTTATGTCACATTGTGTGTGTTTTAAAGTACAAAACTATTCAAAAAAATATAAAACTACTCTTTCCTAAAATTTAGCAAATGAATAGAAGTAGAAAATAAAGGTGTTGTTTACTGGGGCAAGAGAAATGATTAAACTAGAAGTATCTATAAAATCTTTGTCAAGCCTGACAGGGTACATTTTTTTAAAAAAAATATGCAATGTGGTTTATACACATGTATTCATGTTACTAATAATAAGATTTTGTACTGGATGACACATGATTTTACTTGAACAGTGAAGGACAAAATTGTGATTGCAAAAGACATTTTTATAATTTTTTTCCCAGAGATCCCCACTAAGTCCTATAATGTTCTAAGAGAGTGAAATGCAAATGCAAAAATGTGTTGGTTAATATAAAAATATAACTTCTGTACTGTACTTGCTTCATAGACTTGTAATAGCATTCTAATCTATATCCTGCATGTTGTAGTGAACTTTTAAAATGTTCGTTAAAGTATGTTGAGTTTGGATTAAAGTGTTGAATGAATATTTTATTTGAAAAGAAACTCGCTTGTTAAGAAGTTACCTGAAGTTACCTACAACTAATGCTAATTGTAGAATCTACATAAAGGCTGATTACATAAAATAGATCTCGAGAGAGAGAGAGAGAGAGAGAGATCTACTCAGTCTTTTTTTTTTTTTCCTGATGTGGCACCAAGAAATGAATTGAAGACCTTGTACTTATATAATAGCACTGAACATTCTCCTCAGCCCACTCCTGTTTTAATTCCATACGCTAAGGGAGGGAGGGCGAGAGAGACAGCAAAGCACCATTTACGCTTTATTTAATGCCCTTTGTTTCTGACAGTGGTGTTCCATTGTGGTTGCAAGGTTCAAATTGCGGGCCTCATACATGGTAGTGTGTACTTTCTACTCAATAAGCTATCTTTCAGCCCCAACCAGTCTTTTATCTTTTCCAGTGTGTTCCAATAGGATAGATTCTCAAGATATCAAATAAAGTGGGATCACTATGTCCAATCTCTGCCTTTAACTCCAGCACTGACCAAGACAGCACAGTCGTTTATTTTACCAGGGTCAGCTGAAAATAAGCATTACTATTAAGGCATTCAAAGAGATTTATTAGTAACGTTATTCAGC
Organism: Erinaceus europaeus; assembly: GCF_950295315.1. Taxonomy (NCBI): domain Eukaryota; kingdom Metazoa; phylum Chordata; class Mammalia; order Eulipotyphla; family Erinaceidae; genus Erinaceus; species Erinaceus europaeus. The sequence continues at coordinate 90,983,547 of NC_080170.1, read as the reverse complement.
AAACTGAGGATTCAAATCAGAAAGACCATCAGATTTCTGAGTGCTGGCTACTCCTTTCTAAAGTTTTGGTCTGAGTTATATACAGCGAGTCCTGGTGGGGTCTGTGTACAAAAAAGATACATCTGGGAGTTGGGTGGTAGCGCAGCAGGTTAAGCGCATGTGGTGCCAAGCACAAGGACCAGCTTATAGATCCCAGTTCGAGCCCCTGGCTCCCCACCTGCAGGGGAATCGCATCACAAATGGTGAAGCAGGTCTGCAGGTGTCTATCTTTCTCTCCCCCTCTCTGTCTTCCCCCTCCTACTTCCATTTCTCTCTGTCCTATCCAACAATGACATCAATAACTACAACAATAAAGCAACAAGGGTAACAAAAGGGAATAAATACATAAATAAATATTTTTTTAAAAAGATACATCTATCTTTTAGCAAGGATAAAGGAAGATATCTAGTTCTAAGGAAAAGGTCTAACTATACAGCTTATCCCTGCTTCCTTCCTGTAGCAACTGCTACGCTGAGTAAGGAAGTATTCACCTTGATGTAAGCTCAATTTTATAGCAAAACTGATTATTTCATACACATCCCCCCCCCCCTTTCTGTTGAACAGCAGTTTCCCAGATCTGGGGCATGTTTTATGAACAATAGGACAATAGGGTTTTTCTTCAATCCACATCAGCAAGAGTTATCTTTTTTATTTAAAGATTTTTTTGAAAGATTTCTTTTTATTATATTTATTTATTCGATAAAGGCAGCCAGAAATCCAGAGGGAAGGGGATGATAGGGATAGAAACAAACACCTGCAACACTGCTTCACAACTCACAAAGCTTCCCCCCCTGCAGGTGGGGACCAGAGGCAGGAACCTGGGTCCTTGCACCTTGTAATGTGTGCTCAACCAGGTGTGCAATAAGTTAATTTTCAAACAAACCAACGTCCAACTGTGTGCATACATTACTATACAAAAGGGCCGGAGTTCGAAACCCATAGGTGAAGGGAGTACCTACAAAGGGGAAGCACAGCAGTGCTATTGTCTCTCACCTCCTCTCTCTGTCTGTGAAAGAAAAACAAATGGCCATTGGGAGTGGTAAAGTTGTGTACGCATGGGGTCCCAGTGATAACTCTGGCAGAAAAAAAAAATGGAACACTAAGTCTACTTGTTGAAATCCCAAAAATTATTTTAAAGAGTTTCAGAGTTAGAATTCAGAAACAAAAATGCAATCTAGTCAGCCAATTTTCTCTATTTTTTGAACTTCTGTATTTATTTATTTAAGCAAACAGTTGTCACTGGGACTGCACCACTCCAGGTTGACTTTTCCAAGTAAGAAAGTAGACACAGAATGAGGAGGGGCTAGGTGGTGGCACACCTGGTTGAGTGCACACCTTACAGTGTACAAGGACCCAGGTTCAAGCCCCTGGTCCCTACTTTCGAGTGAGGAGGAAGCTTCATGAGTGGTGAAGTAGTGCTGCAAGTGTCTCTGTCTCTATACTTCTCAATCTCCCCCTCTTCCCAACTTCTCTGTTTCTATCCAATAATAAGTAAACTTAGTTTTTTTAAAAAAGAGGAAAAAAAAAATAGACCCTCTGTCTTCCCCAGAAAAGAAAAAAGAGATAGAAAACACAATATCAAAGATTCCTTCAGTGCAGTAGAGGACCAGTTGCATTATGACAAAAGAAAGCACACTAAATGAATTATCATGCAGACCTTTAAAAAAATTTTATTGTTTTTTTATTTTAATCATAGAAAGAGAGACCAGAGCACTGCTTAGCTCTGGTTCATGGTGGTGCTGGGGAATGAACCTGGGACCCTGGAGCCTCAGGCATGAAAGTCTTTTGCAGAATCATGCTGTTTCCCCAGCATTGCCAAGCTCCCCCCCCCCTTCTTTTTTTTTAATGCAGTGCCTGGGCATGAACTTGGGTCCTCCTTGCTCTTGTGGGATTCCACAGAGAAGCCTCCTTGATCCTATTTTTATTCTATATTTTATTATTTATTTTTCTTTATTAGGGGATTAATGTTTTGCAGTCAATTATATATTTTTGAAAAAGTAAAAAGGAGAGAGGAAGAGTCCCCAAAGTACCACTCCAATATCTCTTAGTACTATCCATAGAATGCCCATGTGGTGCTAGGATGGAACCTACAGGCTCCTGCATGTGAAGGCATGTGTTCTACTCAACTGACTCAACTCCTGACCCCTCTCAATCATTGTTCTGTTATTGACCATGCATTTATTTTTCTTCCTGTGGAATAGACAGAATTCAGCATTTTGAACTGTTAAATGTTTTCTATAATATAGTGTTAAAATGGAGACAGTGGGTCAATGAACACTGAAAACACTCCTTGTTTTAAATGAAATTTAAAGTGAAGATGTGGCCACATCACTTGAGAAATGACTTTTTAACAGTTTGCCAACACATAAAAATACCAGAATCCTGGCATCCTTGCCAAGTTTCTCTATATTTTTTTTATCTATATCTTGTTATTTATGCTATAATAATGTTTTGTCTAGGCTCTCATTTGATTAAAGGTACCTATTGACATTCAAGACTCCCCTCTCTAGAATATAAAATATTCTGTTAAAATGTATCTAATATTTTATCAACGTTATTCTTCTATTAGGACCTCTTAATCCACTGAGATTTATGCAACATCATAAGGTGTGATCTGTATAAATCAAGAACTCATAGGCATTAAAGAAGTTAGAAAAATAACAAAAAGTTGAAAGGGAGGGAGGTACAACTATCAATAATTTCCAATTCTACTCCAAGTATTTATACAAACCAGACAAAAGGTCAGATCTTGTATGCATTTATGATACAAGTTAAACCTATCACTGGATCAGACCTATGAGTAACGTAGAAAGTTCAGGGGCTGGGTGGTGGAGCACCTAGTTGAGCGCACAAATTACTACACACAAGCTAAAGCTCCTGGTCCCCACCTTTACAAGGGGTGAAGTAGTCTATGCTGCAGGAAGCTTCCCTTCCCTCTCAATTTCTGTCTCTATCAAGTATCACGAAGAAAAAAGTCACTGAAAGTCTAGCATTTTTTGCTTTTGGTATTTCGAATTTTGGGGGATGTTGAAATGATGTCCCAGTATCTAGGCATGGTGGCTTACTATTTCTCCCTGGGATTTCAACTGTGAAATGTCTGCCAATCCACAGATTGGTAGTCTGTGAAGTCCACTAAAAAGATTCCAAAATGAAGCAGAATCAACAGGAAAAAACAACAACAACAACAAAAAACAGCTACGGGCTAGAAGTGGCCCGCGCATGCGCGCTGTCTTAGCTTCCATACAAAAGCCCCCTCTGCTGGTGGCGCATGCGCGGCCCCGCTGGCGGTGCGTTTTGCACGGTCTCTGCTGTAAACCTACGCAGGGCGCGGGGACTGCTGGGAAGATGGCGGGTGTGAGCATGGCGGCTGTGGCGTCCTGGCTGCCAGCTCGGAGGTGGGGCAGGGCTATCGTCTCCTTTGGTTTACCTCGTGGTCTCGGCACCTTACTAACACGGAATCCCAACTGGGCGCCACGGTGGCTCCCAGGTCAGTATCCGAAAGGCGGGAGTGGGATGCGTTCTTTCAAACTTCCCGAATCCCGCCCATCCCTGCCCCATGCCTTTTTGCCAACCCCATTCAAAAAGTGCTCTCCCACCCATCCTCAGCCCCCCAGCTCCAGGAGCGATGGGCGCTTCTGCTGAAGCCTGTGAGGCGAGCCCGCCCCTGGGGTCATCCGGACATCCCGTGTCCTTGCTGGCGGCAGTTGAATCCTGCTCTCTGCTGCCTCCCCTGCAATAGGCGCCAGCTTGGGGGACGCTGAAGACGTGCACTTGATGAGCTGCTTATGTGTCTTCTTGTTTTCTCTTAAGATTCTATCTGGTTTTCAGACCCGGATTGTTAAAGTGCTTAGACTTACTCTCCCTCGAATTGAGGGAATTACATAACAACTGTAAAATACATATATTTGCAGCATGCCACCGTGGAACTTGACTTCTGCAAATCGTCTTCTCAGTGTGCTCACTCCCAGTGAAAGCTATAATCATTACACAGTAGCCCCAGCACGTGAATATCTTCATCTTGTGTTCAGGGCCTCCCTGCTCATCCCCCCTTCTCTTCCCACCTCACCTCTCCTCAGTTCAAACTATGCAATCTACCTTAAGCAAGGCCTTTTATTTTATTTTATTTTATTTTATTTTATTTTTACTTTGTTGCTTCACATCCTTGTCACAACTGTTGGTGCATAGTGCTTAGAATGGACATCAATATCTTTGCAGATACTTTTGTTTTTGGTTTTAAGTTTTAAATATACAATAAATTCAGTTTAATTTGCATTTGATTGTTCACAACCACAGTGAAGTACCTACAGTGATGTAAGTTTATGGAGTATTGTATTCCTTCATCTATTAAGCAATCATCTACACACATATACACCAAGATTTGTACTAATTCAGAGTATTTAATGGTTACAATGTTAAAAACCTGTTCACTCAGAACTCATCAAAACTAAATAAATTACCTCTTGAGGAAAGGGTAGTGTTATCTTGAAAAAGATGCAAAGAATTTTTTGACTTACTAAAGAAATGGGAAAGGAATATATTTTCTTTGGATACAGTCTACCAGCCAGCACAGTGTCCTTTATTAATCCTGTATTTTAGGTTATTTCACTTCACTTCACCTCACTGAGACACCAACGCACTGTTCAGTTTTGACATATGGTAGTGTTGGCATTGAACTAGGGGCCTCAAAGCCACAGGCATGAAAAACTTAAGCATAACCCTTATGTTGTCTCTCCCAGCCCTAGTCTACCTAAAAGAGACTGAGAAGTTGAGGAAGGCAAATTAATATAAAATTTGTATATTCAGATAAAAAATCACTAAGGAAATACAAACACCTAATGTATTTGGCAAGAGTGGGATTATAAGTGACTTTCTTTTTTAATGTCTTTATTCTTAGGAATAAGTATTAATTTTTATAGTAGAAAAAAGTTCAACAGTGAAATAATATTGGGAGGTCGACACTGAGCTGATGTGCACTGTTTAAAAAAAAAAAAAAACGGTGCTGGGCAGTAACGCAGGGATTAAACACAAGGACCAGCATAAGGATCCCAGTTCAAGCCCCTTATGAAGCACCCCCCCCCTTGCAGGTGTCTGTCTTTCTCTCCACCTCTCTGTCTTCCCCTCCTCAGTTTCTCTCTGTCCTAGCCAACAACAATGACATCAACAACAACAATAAAATAATAACAAGAGCAACAAAAATGGGAAAAAATGGTCTTTAGGAGCAGTGGATTTGTTGTGCAGGCACCGAGCCCCAGAGATAACCCTGGAGGCAAAAGAAAAAGAAAAAGAAAAAAAAAAAAGAAAAATCTACAAAATCTAGAAATAGTATTTGATATCAATTTGATAAGTACAGTTAAGTTGAAGATATGTGCAGTTATCCAAAAACTGTTTGCAAACTTTATGTTTTATGTATTTTGTTTAGCTTGCAGACAAAAGACATCACTCTCTTTCCTTAATCGACCAGACCTTCCCAGCCTGGCTTATAGAAAGCTAAAAGGCAAAAGTCCAGGAATTATCTACATCCCTGGCTATCTTTCTAATATGAATGGTACAAAAGCATTGGCGATTGAGGAATTTTGCAAGTCGCTAGGTCACGCCTGTATAAGGTAGGAACAATGCACTTCAGAGAAAATAATGCTGCCATCTAACATGGCAATGGAAAATTACTTGTACTCTAACCAGTCAAAGTAAATGCCAACATTTGTATAGATTGATTCATTTCAGTATCCTAGAAACTTTCATCTTGTGATTTAGGGTTCCTGTAAATGCAGCCTCTAGAAGTCTTGAATGTTCTCTGTGCCTGATTCAGCATTGCTGGCAGAAAATGAAACTATTAGTAACTAAGCTTTTTTAGTTACAATAACCTAACATAAAGTATGATGAGTTACTAATTGGCTTCTTGTAAACTCTTTGGATCACATTGTGATGTTTCCATTGGATATTTGAAATTTTAATCACTGGGCATATTTTATATGTACATCTTATTTCTAAAGTGGATATTAAAAATAATATATGTACTTGAAAATATTGTACAGCTTCTGTAATCTGAAAATATACAAGCGTAACTATGGATGTACGTGGTTTAACTAAAACTTAATTTTACAACTAATATTTTATATTGGCAATCATTTTAATAAAATGCTTTTTATACACACTATTACTGGGTTTTGTACATACAACAATTATTTAGTACCTTATTTACCAGAAGAAACAGTATAGTTTAGTAGAATGATCACTGGCCTGAATTCACGGAACATGGGTTCTAGAATAGAATCAATTCTAGCAACAATTAATTGTGTTAAGATGACTTAGTTTCTAAATACCATTTTTTATCCTGTGTGTCACAGGGAATTTAATGCTATATCAATATGTGTAAGAAAAAAACTAGCAGGTTGAATAAATCCGTTTGGAGAGAGAATAGTTGTACAGACACAGTAAGGTACTATGATAGTCTGGTTTTAAGATGACAAAGACCTGCACCAAAATACTGGAAGATCTCTCTCTCTTTCTCTCTTTGCATCCGTGCCTCTCTGTGTATCTTTCTATCTCTTTCTCCCATACATGCAACTCTTTACTTGAGATAAAATAAGCTAAATAAAGTCACTGACTACTATGTGGGGAATGTATGTTATGAGGATAAGAAACTGAAACCGGGAGACTATTGTAATCCTGGCAAGAGGCTAGTGATTTGGACCAGGCTGGTAGCAGTAGAGGAAGTGACAAAATGAGTGGGTCTATTGATCTATTGATAGAAGATATTTAAAGGTTAAGCCAATGGGCTGGCAAAGTAGCTCACTTGGATTGTGTGCTGTTGCCATGTATGTGGCCCAGGTTCAAGCCTTGGTCCCCACCACACTGGAGGAAGCATCAGTACTATGGTATCGCTCTTTCTGTGTGTCTGTCTGTCTCTCTTTTTGTCTCTTTATCTAAAGCAGTCATCTCAGAATAGGGAAGCCTTGGTGATAACAACAACAACAAAAAAAAAAATAGGTGTGGAGTCAGGCGGTAGTGCAGCAGGTTAAGCGCACGTGGCAGCAAAGCGCAAGGGCCAGACTGGCATAAGGATCCTGGTTCCGAGTCCCCAGCTCCCTACCTGCAGGGGAGTCGCTTCACAGGAGGTGAAGTATATCTGTAGGTGTCTTTCTCTCCTCTCTGTCTTCCCCTCCTCTCTCCATTTCTCTCTGTCCTGTCCAACAACAATAATAACTACAACAATAAAACAACAAAGGCACAAAAGGGAATAAATATTTAAAAAATACATTTATAATAATAATGGTGATAATAATAATTAAATATTAGAGTTCTCTGAGCACACTGGTAATAACTACAACAATAAAACAAGGGCCACAAAAGGGAATAAATAAATAAAATAATTCAAATGTATGTTGAATTCAGTAGGTTATTTTAATATGTTGTAAGCATTTTACTAATGATGAATGTGTTGTCATCTTCAAAAGTCAAGGAAGCAAATATATAGATAAATATCTAGCTGTAGTTATTTTCTTCTTTTACTTGTTTCCAGATTTGATTACTCTGGAGTTGGAAAATCAGATGGGAACTTGCAAGAATCCACAGTAGGAAAATGGAGAAAAGATGTCCTTTCTGTAATTGATCATTTAGCTGAAGGCCCACAGGTGAATATTTCTGTTAAAGATGCAAATTATTGACTGTAGTCTCATGGTATCTGTGTCAAGATTTAATTATCTATTAATGGAAGAAAGAGAACCAGAACACCTGGAAAATGTGGTACCAGGACTCAAATTTGGGACCTTATGCTTGCAGGTCTTGTACCTGTACCTTACTGCCATTGCATCTCCCAGGTCACATGCCATTTAAATGTTTTCCTTTAGATACAAAGACATTGAATATTTCAAATATTTAATAGGTTTGATACTTGGTTCAAAATAAACAGAGATAGCACTTTTAATTTTTGTCATTTATTCTTTATTACATACTTAACATTTTAACAGGATATAATCATAGTTTAAATTCTGCTTTGTGCTACGTATTAAACATCTGAGAGTCAATGTCTATAAAAGTAAAAAAATAAGTTTCATATTTTATAAAAGTGCCATTTGCAGTCAAGAAGGAGAATTTCCTCTTTACATCCAACATTTTTACTTTTAGATACTAGTTGGATCTAGTCTTGGTGGATGGCTGATGCTTCATGCTGCAATTGCACGGCCAGGAAAAGTGGTTGCCCTTATTGGTATTGCTACAGCTGTCGATGGCCTAGTAACACAGTTTAATCAACTTCCAGTTGAGGTAAGTCACAGGCAGTCTCGGTATATAGCTCTCTAATCATTCTTCTGTTCCCTCATTCTTTACATATTTGTGTGTCATCTACCTTTTACTTCCTTGCTATGCTATCCCATCTTATATCTTAGCTGCTTTTTTTTGTATGCAATCTCTTTGCCTTTAACTATGATCAGGAGCAGAAGTGAAAATTTTTACTGTCACCTTTATTTCTGAGAATGTTAACACCTCGCTATTGGGCTAGCCTTTGAATTGACTACTCATTATCCCATTCTGTGGACACTAGAGGGCATCAGAAAGGATGTGCAGCTTTAGAAGCCAAAGCTGCTTGATCAAATTGTCTTCATATACTTTCTTCGTAGTGTAGAACTTAAAAAATTTATACTTTATATCATTAATGATCTTTTTTGAGATTTTACAAAGTTAAATTTGTTCTTCATTCAAGCCAATGGCAGGTAACAAAGCTAGTTAAAGATCATGAACTTTTTAAAAAATTTTATTTATAGTTGCCCTTGTTATCTTTTTATTCTTGTAGTTATTGATGTTGTCGTTGTTAGATAGGTCAGAGAGAAATAGAGAGGAGAGGGGAAGAAAAAGATAGACATTTGCAGACCTGCTTCACCACCTGTAAAGCAACTCCCCTGCAGGCTGGGAGCTGGGGGCTCAAACCGGGATCCTTATGCCCATCCTTGCACTTTGTACCATGTGTGCTTAACCCACTGCGCTACCGCCCGACTCCCAAAGATCATCATGAACTTTTAAATACAACTTGAAACAGTAATTTCCTACTTGAACCAATAACTCATGAAACCAAATTCTTATTACTGTGATTATAAATTATAAATAATGCTAAATAGTTTGAGGATGATTAATATTTTTGCTTTAGATAATTGGTTTACATGTTTAAATGTAGAGAATGTTAATATAGTTATATACACACAATTTTTCATATGTTTTCTATGTTACCTAGATTTTCTTTTTTCCTTTTTTTTTTCTTACTAAGACATTGTTCAACTCTGAAATATAGAGGTTTAATTCAGTCTGAGACTTGGGAGCCTCAGGCATGAACATAATTTTACAAAACCAGTGTACTATTTTTTTGAAATTTTTTATTAGTGATTTAATAATGATTAACAAGATTACAGGGGTACAGTTCCACACAGTTCCCACCGCCAGAGTTCCATGTCCAATCTTTCTCTATCAGAAGTTTCCCTATTCTTTATCCCTCTGGGCGTATGGACCAAAATTCTTTATGGGGTGCAGAAGGTGGAAGATATGGCTTTGGTAATTGCTTCTCCACTGAGCATGGACATTAGCAGCTTGATCCATCCCCCCCCCCCCCACCTGTTTATATCTTTCCCTAATGGAGCAGGGCTCTGGAGAAGTGAGGTCCCAGGGCATATTAGTGAGGTTTCCTGCCCAGGGAAATCAAGATGGTGCCATGGTACTATCTGCAACTGGTGGCTGAAAGGTAGTAAAATATAAAGCAAGACAAATGGTTTAATAATCAGGAACCCAAAGATAAGAATAGAACAGATGAAACTAGGGATCTTCATATGGGGAGGATCTAGGAAGTCTATTTTAGTTATGTTTCAAGGGGCCCATGACTTTAGTGAATTTTGCCTGAGCCTGATACCTAACATGCAGATGAACTAAAAGTATTGTCTGGGAAGATGGTGTCATAGTTGAAAATAAGACTAGAAAGGTGGATTAGGGCAGAGAGTAGCTTCCAAATATGAGGAAAGTATATAAATACCATTAACTGTAAACCCCATCAGTCTGACCTAGGGCCCAGAGCTATTCATATTTAGCACAGGAGACTGTAACCTCTGAGTCCCTGTCTATCTGAGCTTGCAGTCCATGGCCACAGAAAGGAACATTCTAGGCTTCACTCATTTCCGGACCAGTCTTCCTCAAGTGGCAGTATAGGTTGACCCTTAGGGGCCATCCCTACCATTGCTGCTCTAATTGAATGTAAGAGGGCTTATGACAATGTTCCTGATGGAAGTGACCAGTGAGAGTGGAAAGAAGGATCTATTAGAGGTCTAGGCCCATTGTATCTATGTGGAAATCCAAGGATTCCCTAACTAGAGCCCCAGATGATGGGGTGGTCTGATATTGGCCAAAAAGGCCATCTTTAAAGTGTGCCAGTCTCTTCTTCTTATCCAGCTTTTGTAGTCCTTTCTTTATCTGATGAGGTTAGACTTAAAGTGATTAAAGGGAAGTGAAGTAGGGGGTAGAAGAGGAGGGTGTCTAGGCTTAAGTAGTAAATATTTGCTTAGATACTTTATGCTGTCTTCTTTTTAAAAAAATTTATTTATAAAATAAAAAATATCAAGACCATATGATAAGAGGGGTACAATTCCACACAATTCCCACCACCAGAGTTCTGTATCCCATCCCCTCCCTTGAAAGCTTTCCTATTCTTTATCCCTCTGTGAGCATGGACCCAGGATTATTATGGAGTGCATAAGGTGGAAAGTCTGGCTTTTATAATTGCTTCTCTGCTAGACATGGGCATTGATAGGTCGATCCATACCCCCCAGCTTGTCTCTATCTTTCCCTAGTGGGGCAGAGCTCTGGAGAGGTGGGGCTCGAGGACACATTGTCACCAATGCCTAGGGAAATCAGGTTGGCGTCATGGTAGCATCTGCGACTTGGTGGCTGAAAAAGCATTAAGGTATAAAACAGAACAAATTATTCAATAGTCTGGAACCTAAAGGCTAGAATATAGCAAATGAGATTTGGGGTCTCCATTTTGGAAAAAGCTGGTAGGTATATTCCAATGGGGCTCATGACTTTACTAACCTTTGTATGAACCTGACAGCTAACATGCAGGTGGACCAAAGACATTGTGTGGGAAGTTGGTTTCAAAGTTGGAAATAGGATTAGAAAGCTGGATCAGGGAAGAGAGTAGCTCCCAAATATGGGAAAGGTATATAAATTTTGTTAACTGTAAACCCCATGAGTTTGATCTGGGCCCATATTCATTATAGGAGCCTGTGTAACCTCTGCATCCCTGTAGATCTGAGCTGGTATTCTATGGTCATAGCTAGGAATGTTCTGGGCTGCATTCATTGCCAGATCCATCTTCCTCAAGTGGTAGAGTGTGTTGGCCCAACCTCCCTTCAGTGAATGGAGCCGTCCCTACCATTGTTGATCCACATTGAGGGCAAGATCCTTTAGGGTCCCACAAAAGGGTACTCTGTGTTGTTCCTGATGGAGATGACCAATGACAGTGGAGAGAGGCATCTGTTAGAAGTCTAGGCCCATCATGTCTGTGTGGGAATCCCAGGCTCCCCTGACTAGGGCCCCAGGTTCTATCGCTTTGTTAGGAAGTACATCACCCAAAATGGAATTAAGGAGTCCTGTGAACTAGGAACAGTCTCACCAGGGTACTGGAGCTGAAGGGTTGACATCACAGGCCTGTCGTCTGTGGACACAGTCCGAAGTGATACATGTTGAGGTGGTATTGGTTGCATTGATTAGGTTGAGATCAGCAGATGCAGTATCAATTGGTATGGGTCAAGAGAAGTGTCCTGAAAAACCAGCCCCACTCCAGAGGTTGCAGAACTGAGAGAAACTGTTTTATTTTTTTTTTTAGTCTGAATTTCTTTTTTTATTATTATTTATTTATTTATTTATTTCCCCTTTTGTTGCCCTTGAAATAGGGTTTTATATAGTGGATTTTATGGGGAAGGTTCTTGCTGTCTTAGGGTTATAACTATAAATAGTTATAACCAAGTTATTCAGAAATTTGGTTTGAAACTCCCATTGTTAGGATTTTCTGTATCATACAAGACCTCACCATGATTTATGTCATTTAATGCTATTTGCATGTAGCTGTATCTTATATAGTGATGCCACCAGTTGCTTCTGTTCTCCCTGGTCTAAGCTTATATATGGTGTCTACTTGCTTGCTGTACTTACTGAGTTTAAGTTTACTCACTGGAGACTACTGACTACACTGGACACTTTTACTTTGAGGTATATATATTCCCCCAACTTATGGATACATGTGCACATGAACCCTGTCCCTTAAGCTCTGGTCTATATCTAAGGTTTGTAACTTCGTAAGAAAACACACCGTTTAAAATAGAACTAAGTAGTCCCATGTGGTAGGAAAGTCTCACTAGATCATTAGAGTTGGAGGGCTGACACCTCAGACTTGGCATCTCTGGGTACAGTCCAAAGGGAAAGGAAACGTGGCGTGGTGGCACTGGTTGCACCGGCTGCCTTTCTTCTATTACCATTTTCAAAAAAAATAAGACACCCACCTTTTTTTAGAAGTCAGAAATGCTCTCCACAGCATTGAATACAAGGTCCTTAAACTATTTTTGTCTTTATTATTTATCTCTGTTGATCTTTCCAAAGGGTTTGTTCTATTCAGAAAATAATCTTTATGCTCTAAAATACCTAAAATATTGGAAGTGCCAATAATGTGGGAAGGTTAATTATGTTAGCTTGACTATAATGGGTTAGTATGCAGCCTTTCAAAAACTTTTTATAGGACTTTTTAAACTCATAAATATATATGTTAAATCAAGTAGAATAAAAAGCTGTATGTGGTTGCCTGGAAGTAGCAAATGATAGAACCCATAATTTAGAAATGTGAGGTCCTAGGGCCAGGCAGAGTTGTACATGGTACAGCATATATGTTATGGTGTGCCAACATTGTTCAAACCTCCCCAGACCCACCTGCAGGGGGAAAGTTTCATGAGAAGGAAAGCAGTACTACAGGTGTCTTTTCCTTCACACACACACACACACACACACACACACTCTCTCTCTCTCATTTCCCTCTTTCTTTCTATCTCTCCTTTCCCTCTCAATCTATCTAATAAATCTTTTTTAAAATGTGAGTTACTGTGATGTATTCCCAGTACTGAATATGATAAGAGTAATGCTTTGTTGTTTCTCTCGCTTCTCTCCCCAAGTAGCAAGTAAATAAATGTTAAAATATACGTATATAAATGTTAAAATATACCTATATACGTATACGTATATAGGTAGCATATAGCTGTACAGAGCTGGACTTAAAAGTTTGAGGCCCATAGTTTGATCCCTGGCACAACACATGCCACATAATGCGCTGTGACCTCTATATCGAGTGAAATACATAAAATTTTAACAAAACTATTTATGACTGTAGGTCAGATATATCCCAACATTTATGTGTATATGTCACACATGGAAATAATGAAAAATAATGGAAGGAAGACAAATTATTATTGATTGTTATAGCCATGAAGTTTGATTATGGATTATTTATTCCTTTTTATGTATTTTTATACTTAATGTAGATCTATCACTTAGAAATGCTTAGGGCTAATTATAATATAAAAAGAAATTAATCAAGAATCTAAAGAGTACCAACTATTTCATTTTAAGTGTAAACAAACTATTACTGCTCAGTTTACATGATTTTTCTACAAGTACTTTTTAATAGAAAGTGATTATTATTTTTTTTTTTTTAATTTTTTTTTTAAGAAAGGATTAGTGAACAAAAGCATAAGGTAGGAGGGGTACAACTCCACACAATTCCCAACACCCAATCCCCATAACCCACCCCCTCCCCTGATAGCTTTCCCATTCTCTATCCCTCTGGGAGCATGGACCCAGGGTCGTTGAGGGATGCAGAAGGTAGAAGGTCTGGCTTCTGTAATTGCTTCCCCGCTGAACATGGGCGTTGACTGGTCGGTCCATACCCCCAGTCTGCCTCTCTCTTTCCCTAGTAGGGTGTGACTCTGGGGAAGCTGAGCTCCAGGACACATTGGTGGGGTCTTCAATCCAGGGAAGCCTAGCCAGCATCCAACAATTTTTTAAATTGTTTTTATTGAACAGTTGTTTACGAGTCTTACTGCCTCAGGGGTATAATTTTTCCTCTCTCCTAAAAGTGTATCAGCTTCTCTCACTTTCCAACAAAGTGTCATACCCTTTCAACATAGAGCATTGAGCTCCTAACATCTTTTTGTCCTACCTACTTCCCTATCTTCCCCCCTCACTTTTGCACCCTCAGTTCTGCTGAAATAGACCATAAGTTTATTAATGTTTCACTCTGTTTTTTCCAGCTTTGTTTGTTTTTATTTATTTATTTTTAATGGAAGAGATACACAGAGGGAAAGAGAGACCAGAGCACTGCTCAGCTTTGGCTTGTGGTAGTGCTGGGGATTGAACCTGGGACCTCAGAGCTTTAGGCATGAAAGTCTTTTGCATAACCATTATGCTGTCTCCCCAGCCCCTAGCTTTGTTTCTTAAACCCCACTTATGAGTGAGATTCCCCAATATTTGTCTTTCTCCATCAGTCTTGTTTCACTTAACATGATCCCCTTTAGAGTCATTCACGCTATAGCAAAGGACAAGATTTCATCTTTTCCAGTAACTGATCAGCAGTACTATGAATAGGTGCCACAATTTCTTATCTACTCATCTTGGATTGCTTGAAGTCTTGACTACTACATACAATGTTCAATGAGGAAACATATAGATATATCTCCCTGGGGGCCAGATGATGGTGCCCCTGGTAAGTGTATTAGGCTACAGTGTGCAAGGAACCGGATCAAGTACCTGGTCCCCACTTGCGGGGCGAAAACTTCACAAGTGGTGAAACAGTCATGCAAGTGTCTATCCCTCCTTCTGTCTCTTCCTTTCCCTCTCAATTTCTCTCTGTTTCTGTCCAAAATAAATAAATAATTTTTTTTCAAAAGACATGTATGTTTGAGCTAGTGTTTCGTGCTGTTTCAGTAGGAGAGGAATTGCCAGGTCATATGGTCTATTTTTAGTATTTTGAGAAATTTCCATGCTGTTTTCCATAGACCCTAAACAAAATCATATAGTGAAAAAGAGTTCTTTTTTTTTTTTTCAGGTCTTCACCTTCTATCATTTTTGATGTATGAGACTATCACAGTTGTAAGGTAGTTTCTCATTTTTTTTCTCAGCTAGCATTTCTTTGATAATCAGTGACACTGAGCTTTTTTTTTTTTTTTATGTGATTATTTGCCATATGTGTATCTTCTTGGTGAAGTGTCCATTCACTTCTTTTTCCTCTCTCTCTCTCTCTCTCTTTTTTTTTTTTTTTTTTTTGGTTAAACTTGTTCAATGAGTTTTTTGAGTTCTTTATGTGTCTTGGTTATTAGCCTTATGGCATATGGCTATCTTCTCATTCAGCAGGACGTCTTTTTGTTTTGATGGTGTTTTGTTGTACAGGATTTAAGTTCTGGTGTGATCTTACTGATTTATTTTTGCTTTCGTATTTTTTGCTGTTGGTCTTGAGTTTCTGAAGCCAACATCATGGCATGTTCTGTAGATGTTTTCTTCTATGCATTTTATGGTTTCTAGTCTAATACCCAAGTCTTTAACTCTTTAAGTATGTAGATCTGATTCTTATCCAAAACAAGAGGTGTTTTTTGTTGTTGTTTTTGTTGTTTTCCATTCTGTAAGACTCAGCAAGACAAAACCTGTCTATTCTTCTTCTACCTACTCCCAATTTAAGATGCTTTTAGTATTATGATGGTGAAATCTAAACTGCTTTTATTCCTGAGATTTGATATTATGATATTAATAATAAATATAATATATTAATAAAAATCATAATGATATTATGATATTTGATATTATATTATAATATTTGATATTATATTAACTTGTACTTTTCCCCTCCTTAATTTAAGGTATTACATGGTAAAGTTAAATAAAGCAAGTAAGTTTGCGTACTAAATATAACAGTTACTGCTTTTCAACTTTGAACATAAACTTCCTTAAACTCTTAATACCCTCCTAGGTGAATAAAAGATAGTAACAGTTATTATCAGGACTTTTACAAGAGTCTGCATGTAAAATTCTTGAGGTAGTACCTTACATATCTAATTATTTGATATTATTGCTAAGTTTTGTTATTTTTGTTCTCTTCCTTAAAGATTGCTTCCCATAGACTAAAACTACTGTATGTTTAATGTCTAATAACTTTATTCTTCTATTTTTTCCCAATAGGTGAAAAAAGAAATTGAGTTAAAAGGTGTGTGGACCATGCCAACAAAATACAATGAAGAAGGTTTTTACCACATTCAGTATAGTTTCATTAAAGAAGCTGAACACCACTGCTTGTTGCATAGCCCTATTCCTGTGAACTGTCCTGTGAGATTGCTGCATGGCATGAAGGATGACATCATACCTTGGCATACATCCATACAAATTGCCGACAGGTTAATCAGCACAGATGTAGATGTCATCCTCAGAAAACACAGTGAACACCGAATGAAAGAAAAAGCGGACATTCATCTTCTCGTGTGCACTATTGATGATTTAATTGACAAGCTTTCAGTTGTAGGTATTTAGAATCACAGTTTTAGTTGGCATGTAAACTAGTGAGTCTGAAGATTGGAAGAAGAATAACCCAAATACTTAGAAGTTTGTTCCTTCTTTCCTATGTTTTATCAATATCACATAAGTATTTATTTAATAATGTATGCACACAAGTGATATAAATTGTTAAGAAAGCACCAACTGTTGTTTGAAATTGTTTCTCTGTCAATCCTTTCTTTAGTCTTTGTTATCACATAAATGTGTTCTTTTTTCTTTTTACTCAAGAGATACTTAGTTTTTGATGTTTCTCTTAACTGCCAACCCATAATAGCACTCTTCTATCTAGAATTATTAATAAAACTTGAACTATTTTTGTTTGATAGAAGTCTATATGGAGATTTGTAAAATTACTTCTGACCTTAAAAGGCAATTCATGGTGTATTGCACCAAAGTAAAGGACTTGGGTGGGTTGTGGGGAGGGTTCAGGTCCTGGAACATGATGTCAGAAGACATAGTGGAGGTTGAATTGTTATGTGGAAACCTGAGAAATGTTATACATGTACAAACTACTATGTTTTATTTTTTTTACTGTATTTTATTGTTGACTGTAAACCATTACCCTCCCCCCAATAAAAAATGCAGTTCACAAGATAATAGGAAAATATTGAAGTAATTCTGAAATTATTAGTGAAAGCATAATAAAGTTAAAAGAATCTTATATAAAATATTTTACATCTTAGAATTGCCTTTAAACTTAATATTATCATTTTTAAAGGCAAAAAATTAGTACTAGAAGGAGATACGTAATTTCCTAACATTGTTTTATTTATTTATTTTAAGAGTCATTTTATTGGGGGTTCATTGAAAGATGCAATGCAAAGTCAGCAAAGAAAAGGTATATGGTTTGTGTGAAGTCTGATAAAACTTAGTGCAGGCTTTTGAGAATCATCACCTAGTGGAGTCAAGGATAAATGTAAGTTTTTAATTTATTTATTTGCTAGAGACAGAGAAATCAAGAGGGAAGGGGGAAGACAGAGAGGGACAGTAACAGACACCTGCAACATCACTGCTCATGAAGTTTTCCCCCTGCAGGTGGGGACCAGGGCTTGAACCTGTGTCCTTGCACACTGTAATGCTTGCACTTAACCAGGTGTAACACCACTGGCCCCAGGATGAATTTGATTCCATCAGCTACATGCTGAGACAACAGATATAAAATGTTGCCCATCAGAGAAGCTTGTTAATGACTTAGTATGGAATTTTTATTGGGTGGTGGTCATGTAGGAAGTCTCTCTGTCAGATACTTAACCAAAAGTCAACTCTCAGAAGGAAAGCAGATTTTAAACATAAACCATATGATTTTAGAATTAAGCCTATTGTAAAGAATAGAAAGGCTCTTCTTTTTTTTTTTTTTTTTTTGGATGGTGTTTTGGGATGTTTAAAGTTGGTGGATTTATTTCTTAAAAACTTTGGGAATGGAATAGGTAAAGGAGGAAAAGCTTAACCAGCTATGCTGCTGTGTGAGTCATGAGTCTTTAATAGTCCATTCTTCAGTCATCAGCTTCCCAGAAACACAGGTCCCAGGAGAAGGGAGAAGGGGAAAAAGCCAGAGAACAAAGTGGCACAAGTAAGCAAGGACCCAAGAGACCAAAAGGCAGGAGAGAATGTCAGCGGAAGAGGACAATAGCTGTTTCCATCAGATCTTTCCTTAAATCGCTTCAGTACTCCCAAGTCTATTTGAGTTTACATCATATGCTAATGATGTCTGCTAGTCACACCCACATGGCCCAGCTTTCCACTGTTTACAGGCATGATACATCATGTATTCCCAACATAAGGTGGGACAAGTCACTTGCGTCAGTTCTAGGAATGATGAAACTCATCTAAAATCTTAAGCATTAAACTTGGAAGCATGAGGTCCTAAATTCAATCACTTGCACTTCAAATGCCGGAGAGATGCATTGGTTCTCTTTTCCTCCCTATCTTGTGTTAATAGACAAGTTATTACAAGTTGAATTTTATATTTTCATACTAAGTATATCCTTTTGAAAGTCCCAATTTTGATGGTGATCATTTGGGTATTTGTATTTAAGGTGCATATTAATAAAAATGACTTTTTTCTTTCAGGTAGGCAATAGTATATAAGGATTTGTGTCCTTTTTAGAGTATGAAATCAGAATACAAACATATTACATCTTGAAGGAGCTGGGTGGTGGTGCACACAGTAAAGTGTACATACCTTCTATGAGGACCTGTGTTCAAGCCCCTGGTCTCCACCTGCAGAGTGGAAGCTTAACAGTGAAGCAGTGCCACACCTCTCTGTCTCTATCTAAAATAAGTACATAAAATTATTAAAAATATTAACTTAAAAATATATATAGCAGGGATCATAGTACCGTTATATTCTGTGAGTCCTAACAGAGCCTAAGGTGGCCAGCAATCTTGGGAACCCTTGACAGATACAAAACAAGTTGGTGCCCCACAGAGCAATGAACTAAAATTGGTGAACAGGTTAATCAGCACAGATACAGATGTCATCCTCAGAAAACAGAATGAAAGAAAAAGTAGACATTCCAGGCTCAGAAAAAAAAAAAACAAACTAGTATAGTCATGGGCTCTTTGGAATATAACTAAAATAGAAGGCTATCTACAAGATGGAGACCCCCAAATCTTCATCTGAAATATTTCAGCCTTTAGGTTCATGATTAGTCAACAGTTTGTTTGGTTTTATATGTTAGCTTTTTTTTTTTTTCAGCTTCCAGGTTTCAGATGCTACCATGATGCCAACCAGACTTCTTTGGGTGGATGACCCCATCAATGTGTCCTGGAGGCCTGATTCCCTAGAGCCCCACCCCACTAGGGAAAGAGAGATAGGCTGGGAATATGGATCGACCTGAGAACGTCCATGTTCAGCGGGGAAGCAGTTACAGAAGCCAGACTTTCTACCTTCTGCACCCCACAATGATCCTGGGACCATACTCCCAGAGGGTTAAAAAATAGGGAAGCTATCAGAGGAGGGGATGGGATACGGAGTTCTGGTGGTGGGAACTGTGTGGAGTTGTACCCCTCTTACCCTATGGTTTTTATCAGTGTTTTTTATTTTAATATTTTATTTATTCCCTTTTGTTGCCCTTGATTTTTTTATTGTTGTAATTATTGTTGTTGTTATTCATGTCGTTGTTGGAGAGGACAGAGAGAAGTAGAGAGAGGAGGGGAAGACAGAGAGGGGAGAGAAAGACATCTGCAGACCTGCTTCACTACTTGTGAAGCAACTCTCCTGCAGGTAGGGAGCCCGGGGCTCGAACCCGCTGGACCTTGCACTTTGGACCACGTGCGCTTAACCTAACCCGCTGCGCTACTGCCGGACTCCCTAATGTTTCCTTTATATAAATAAAAAATTGAAAAGTCAGTGTTTCTATTTTGTAAATAAAAACAAAAAATGGAAAAATAAATGAATAACTGGTAGATTTTTGGAATGTAGGTTATAAATAGACAGCTGTTGACGCTGCAAAAAAACTGGAGAAAATAAGAGCTTTCAAAACTTACTGCTTAGCACAAAGTGCATGTTCATTGATAGATAAATTAGTTAATTATGTGTCATAGACCCAATAAACATCATGTAAGGAACCCAAATAGCTGTATTTGCTTTTTACTTTCATCCACTACTTGACTGGATTACTGCTAGATTCAGTCAGTTATGTTTTGCTGATGATACGGTTTTGTGTTGAGCAGCCTCTCAGATAGTAACAATGGTCCACCGTTCACTGTGTTGATTGTGTACTGAGTAAAACTTTATTTAGCAAATGGAGCACAGAACACAGAACACACTTCCTAAAATAGACTATAGAAATACTGTGGTTTTGTTTTTCTAGAATGTCCTTTCTTACTTTCTCTTTAACACCTCACTCTGGAAGAAGATAATTGTCATTAGAAAAGTAGCCCTGGGACCAGGTGGTGCTGGTGCACCAGGTTAAAATGCTCATATGTTAAAATGTGCAAAGCCCTGAGTTCAAGTCCCCAGTTACCACCTGGAGGGGGAAAGCTTTGCAAATGGTGGAGCAGGGGTTGCAGATGTCTTTCTTATCACCCCTCCCCCCAGCACTTCCCTTTCTATTTCTGGCTGTTTCTACCCAAGAAACAAAGATAATTAACAAAAAAATATTTTAAAGGAAAGTAGCCCCTTATTTAATTTGGCAGAGGCCCAAATTAAAGAACATGGCACACATCATGTTTTCTAAGGTCTGTGAGTAGCCCGGTGCATGAGTGTTGAGATGGCTACTTTGCCAACTCCTACATAGAACTTGGGAACAGATCCACCCTTACTGCAGCCTTAAGATGATCCCAGCTAAGATCTTGATGGCACCTTCTGGGAGAGATCCCAAGCTTGAGCTAGCAAGCTAAATCACTGTTGGATTCCTAACCCTTAGAAAATGTGAGATAATAAATATAAGCTGTTTACCCACTAAAATTTATTTTATTATTTATAAAAAGGAAACACTGGCAAAAACATAGGATCAGAGGGGTACAACTCCACACAACTCCCACCACCAGAACTCCATATCCCATCCCCTCCCCTGATAGCTTTCCCATTCTTTAACCCTCTGGGAGTATGGACCCAAGGCCATTGTGGGAGGCAGAAGGTGGAAGGTCTGGCTTCTGTAATTGCTTCCCCGCAGAACATGGGCATTGACAGGTCAGTTCATACTCCCAGTCTGCCTCTCTCTTTCCCTAGTGGGTGGGGTTCTGGAGAATCGGAGCTCCAGATTACATTGGTGGGGTTGTCTGTCCAGGGAAGCATGGTTGGCATCTGGAACCTGGTGGCTGAAAAGAAAGTTAACATATAAAGCCAAACAAATTGTTGACTAATCATGAACCTAAAGGCTGGAATAGTGCAGGTGAAGAGTTAAGGGGGTCTCCGTTTTGTAGATATCTAATAGGCATATTTTAGTTATATTCCAAAGGGCCTGTGGCTATACTAGTTTTTTTTTTTTCTCCCAAAACCTGAAATCTGATATGCAGGTGGATCTAAGTTACTGTATGGGGAGATGATGTCATGGCTGGAAAATTTTTATTTTATTTTTTAAGATTAATTTAGTTCATATGAAATCCTTTTACAAGGTGGAGGTGTTTAGGAATTCAGAGCATTGCTCTG
Organism: Erinaceus europaeus; assembly: GCF_950295315.1. Lineage (NCBI taxonomy): Eukaryota > Metazoa > Chordata > Mammalia > Eulipotyphla > Erinaceidae > Erinaceus > Erinaceus europaeus. The sequence goes on along the minus strand of NC_080170.1, from coordinate 90,961,802 downwards.
GTACATACAGTGCTTGAAAATCAAAGCCGAAGCCTCAGTTATGTAAATGTTGGGTGTGACCATCTCGGGTACTACTTCCTCAGATTGCCCACTAAATTTTAGGATAATTCATTCCATATTAATTAGTAAAACTCTAAATTCTCTGAATTTTTTATTATAATTTCCACATACCTGCTGTCAAGTGATTTGCACAGTAAACTTACATGATTGTCACTTTTTTTTAATATAGGACAGAGAGAAGTTGAGAAGGAAAGGAAGGTAGAGAGGGGCAGAGAAAGAAAGGCACCAGCAGACCTGCTTCACTACTTGTGAAGCAACCCCCTGCTCCTGCAGGTGGGGGATTGGGGACTCGAACCAAAATCCTTGCGCCAGTCCTTGTTTTTTTGCCCTATGTGTGCTTAACCCAGTGTGCCACTGCCCAGCCCCCAACATCACATTTTATAGTACAAAAAAAAAAGTGGCTTTAAATCTTATTCAAGATTTCAAACTAGAATAAATTGTATCAATATATCAATATTTTATATCTTTTGATACTAAAATTATTGTTCAACTATGATCATTTTTCACTTCACTAAATGCTGACAATGACAAAAAAAAGAAAAAAGTGGACATTCACCTTCTCATTTGCACTATTGATGATTTAACTGATAAGCTTTCAGTTGTAGGTATCTAGAATCACATTTTTAGTTGGCATGTAAACTATCAAAATAATTTACAAATCAAAAATACACAAATCATCCTTGCCAGGATTCACAGCATTAGAGTGGTTAATGTGGGTATTCATGGACCCATTCAAAACTCAAGACACTTAAGCATAATTAGAAAGAGGAAAAAAGGGAAAATGGATTGAACTGGAGGTGACTGCTTGGTTAAGTAAGAAAGTGAAAGACAGTTACTGGATAGTTTCACTCATGTGAAATACAGAAAATCGAAACACTTAAATATGGGGGAAGAGAAAAAAAAACAAAACCAAAATGAAAAGTGTCTCTAAGACTGTGAAATCTGGTCTGTGTGTGTATGTGTGGAGTGGGGGCATGCAGGGCAACACAGAACTCTGGTTGCGGGTGTGTTATAGAACTATGCCCCTTACAAAATGGAGACCCCCACAACTCTTCATCTGCACTATTACAGCCTTTATTTATTTTTTTATTTTCCCTTTTGTTGCCCTTGTTTTTTTATTGGTGTTTTAGTTATTGTTGTTATTTATATCATCTTTTGTTAGATAAGACGGAGAGAAATAAAATGACACCCCCCCACCGGTGGGGAGCCAGGGGCTTGAACCAGGATCCTTATGCTGGTCCTTATGTTTTGCACCATGTGCGCTTAACCCACTGCACTACCACCCGACTCCCTATTCCAGCCTTTAGGTTCATGATTAATCAACAATTTGTTTGACTTCATAACTCTCTTTTCAGCCATCAGGTTCCAGATGCCAGCATGATGCCAACCAGACTTCCCTGGACAGACAACCCCACCAATGTGTCCTGAAGTTCAGATTCCCCAGAACCCCGCCCCATTAGGGAAAGAGAGAAACAGGCTGGGAGTATGGATCGACCTGTCAATGCCCATGTTCAGCAGGGAAGCAATTACAGAAGCCAGACTTTCCCCCTTCTGCATCCCACAATGACCTTGGGTCCATATTCCCAGAGGGTTAAAGACTAGGAAAGCTATCAGGGGAGGGGATGGGATATGGAGTTCTGGTGGTGGGAATTGTGTGGAGTTGTATCCCTCTGATCCTATGGTTTTGTCAGTATTTTCTTTTTATAAACAAATAAAAAATAGGGATTCTGGCAGTAGCACAGCGGGTTAAGAGCAAGTGGCACCAAGTGCAAGGACCAGAATAAGGATCCCGGTTCAGCCCTGGCTCCCCACCTGCAGGGGAGTCGCTTCACAAGTGGTGAAGCAGGTCTGCAGGTATCTATCTTTCTCTCCCCCTCTCTTTCTGCCCCTCCTCTTTCCATTTCTCTCTGTCCTATCCAACAATAACGACATCAATAACAACAACAATAACTACAACAACAATAAAAAAACAAGGGCAACAAAAGGGAAAATAAATATAAAAAAATTAAAAAATAAAATAAAAAGAACTATACCCCTATAACTGTACAATCTTGTAAGCTACTATTAAATTATTAATAAAGTTTTTAAAATAATAAATCAAAGAAAGAAAGAAGGGAAGGAGAAAGAACCACTAACCATGAGAATTCTCTAAAGTTTAAAGATACTTAATCATAGAATGTAATAAATGTCATTAAAGACTTATAATATATGTGGACATAGTGTGGTATAGAGGTTGAAGACAGAGACCAGAGCTTGAAGGATTATAATTCTGGCTCACCACTTTACTATCCCTGACTTTCCCAATGCAATAAATGTCCCTGAGATTTCTTTGTAGCATCCTCGATAAGGCATGAGTATTTAATTGTAATACATGGAGAATGATAACAGCTTTCGCTATCTTTTTCTCTCGACTGTACTGCAATTCAAGTACAGTCCAGACAATTCAGATGGACGGGGGAATAGAGACAAAGCAGTAGGTAGAATTTCTAAATTCAAAAGGAATTGAATCTTGCTAATCACATGATCCCAAATCAGAATGTTAGTTGTACTATATCCTTTCAAAGATTCTTTGATTATGGAAAAGTTTTTGAAGGGGTAGTTCAGAAAGAGGTGCAGTAGTAGAATTCTGAATTTACATGCATGCGGTCCTGAGGTTTTTTTTTTGTTTTTGTTTGTTTTTCCTGACACCACAGAGTGATGCTCTGGGTCTTTCTTGCACTTTGTCTCTGGAAATAAATAAAATAAATAAAAGGAAAAGAATGGAAGGAAGGAAGAAAGAAAGAGAGAAAGAAAGAAAGAGGAAGGAAGGAAGAAAAGGAGGGAAGAAGAAAGGAAAAGAAAGAAGAAAAAGGGTTGAAAGAACATTCACTAAAGAGAGGAAAGCTGTTCTAATTTTTTTAAATAAAGCCTTTTTAAATTTTAATCTAGTTTTGCGGAAGGCAACATTACAGATCCCAAATGAGCTTGAATTAGTGAGTTGTAGCATATTCTAGCACATTGCTAGTTACTCTTGTGTGTTCTTTTTCCCTAAAGCTCTTTTTCTAAAACCACCCCATGCCATGTACTCATTGACATGGAAAATACTTGAATAGCCAGCAGTCTTACTCTCTGAAAATTCTGCATTATTTTAAAAACAACAAGGCCCCTCTAAAGGATCGCAGCATATGCAGTGAAAGAGAGAAGGCAGATGCCAATGGGAAGGAAGACTGTGAGACCACATAATACATTTGCTTTTTACTCCATCTGTTGAGCTCGGAGGCATTTCCAGACACAAATCTAAACAGTATGCTGTTCTCTGAGCAGCCAGTAGAAAGGTCTGTAAAAAAGAGGAAGAAAAGGGCTTTGGGCCAGACAGTTCTATAAAGCTTTTCTATAAAGTTCTATATATGGAGATAGAAAGCAGGGATAACAGGACCGACCACATAACCATTCCCAGGGCAATACCCAAACTGAGTATGTCAAATTTTCTTTAAATTTGGAGCTGGTTTCAAAAGAAACACAACTAAAGAACACTTATTTTCTAGACAAAGGTAAAAAAAGTGAGTGAAATTTGGATAGATCTTTTATTTATTTATTTATTTATTTATTTAAGAAAGGATAAATTAACAAAACCATAGGGTAGGAGGGGTACAACTGCACACGATTACCACCACCAATCTCCATATCCCACCCCCTCCCCTGATAGCTTCCCCACTCTCTATCCCTCTGGGAGCATGGACCCAGGGTCATTGTGGGTTGCAGAAGGTAGAAGGTCTGGCTTCTGTAACTGCTTCCCCGCTGAACATGGGCGTTGACTGGGAGTATGGTCGGTCCATACTCCCAGTCTGCCTCTCTCTTTCCCTAGTAGAGTGGGTCTCTGGGGAAGCGGAGCTCCAGGACACATTGGTGGGGTCTTCAGTCTAGGGAAGCCTGGCCGGCATCCTGATGACATCTGGAACCTGGTGACTGAAAAGAGAGTTAACATACAAAGCCAAACAAATTGTTGAGCAATCAGGATGGATCTTTTAAGAATCCCTCTGAATGCACATCTAAGGCAACTTGTTTAGCTTAGAAGCAAGATCACATAGTATCCATGACTTAGCTTGATGAAAAGACATTGATACTTTGGTACATTAAGAGAGAACACCTTAGAAATTGCAAGCATTTTTTTTTTTAGCTGTGTCTTTAAAGGAAACTATCATTTTCCATTTGTATTATACCTTTTGTTGGGCTTTCAGAATTTGGCTGATAGGTTTCATTCTACTAAAAATGGGATTCAAATGTCAGCTTTTCACTAATGTTTTCCTCACTCACCTTCATCTCTGTTTCTAAGAGTCTGCTACTTGATAAACTATACTAGGATTTCCCTGTCCTGACAGAACTTACTTTGAAATCCTTTTTGAAATTTTTTTTTTTTTTAGATAGAGGTAGAGAGGCAAAGAGAGAATGAAAAAGACCACAGCCCTGAAGGCTCTTTCAATGACATGTAGGCCAAGCATAAAGCTGGGTTGCACACATGATAAAGCTGCATAATATTCAAGTGAGATATTTTTCTGGCCCACTAACATGAGCCTTTCACTTTTTAAAAAAAATATTTATTAATTTCCTTTTTGTTGCCCTTGTTGTTTTTATTGTTGTAGTTATTGTTGATGTCATCATTGTTGTATAGGACAGAGAGAAATAGAGAGAGGAAGGGAAGACAGAGAGGGTGAGAGAAAGACAGACACCTGCAGACCTGTTTCACCGCCTGTGAAGCGACTCCCCTGCAGGTGGGAAGCCTGGAGCTCAAACTGGGATCCTTATGCTGGTCCTTGGGCTTGGTGCCACTTGCGCTTAACCCACTGCGCTACCATCCGACTCTCCGAGCCTTTCACTCTTAAAGGACCACTGAGGTCACAAATCTATTTGGACATTCACTGGGTCTTGATATCTTTAACCTAGCTATACCAATTCCTTTTGACTCCTTTACCTGTCTTATAATCTTTCCTTGAGCTTTCCTTTGAGCACACTTCTATTTACTTACTCACCTCGCTCACATTTGTGACTATTATTATTATTATTATTATTATTATTATTATTTTGTTCTTTGGATGCAGAGTTATATGATTTTAGCAGCACAATACAATGTGTACATGAACTGCCTACTCATTTTCTTCACTGGCATTGCAGCCTCGCATTAGGATTAATTCTTTTCTTTTTAAAAAATATCTTCCTTTTAAAATTTGTTTAAAAATTTATTTATTAGCTAGAGACAGAGAGAAATTGAGAAGAGAGGGAGAGAGACAGAGAGACACCTGCAGCCCTGCTTCAACACTCATGAAGCTTTTCCCCTGAATGTGGGGACTGGAGGTCGAACCCAGTTCCTTGTGCATGGTAATATGTGCGCTCAACCAGGTGCACCACCACCCAGCTCCGGATTAATTACTTTCATGGCCAACTGGTCTGTTCTGTCCGTGATCACTTTGTAGTTCTTTTTTTTTATTTTTTATTTAAGAAAGGATTAATTAACAAAACCATAGGATAGGAGGGGTACAATTCCACACAATTCCCACCACCCAATCTCCATTTCCCACCCCCTTCCCTGATAGCTTTCCCATTCTCTATCCCTCTGGGAGCATGGACCCAGGGTCATTGTGGGTTGCAGAAGGTAGAAGGTCTGGCCTCTGTAATTGCTTCCCCGCTGAACATGGGCGTTGACTGGGAGTATGGTCGGTCCATACTCCCAGTCTGCCTCTCTCTTTCCCTAATAGGGTAGGTCTCTGGGGAAGTGGAGCTCCAGGACACATTGGTGGGGTCTTCAGTCTAGGGAAGCCTGGCTGGCATCCTGATGACATCTGGAACCTGGTGACTGAAAAGAGAGTTAACATACGAAGCCAAACAAATTGTTGAGCAATACTTTGTAGTTCTTGAAGGAATAAGCACCCTCAGCATAGTGAGATTTGTTATATTTCAACAGCACTTCAGAGATGTTGTGGACTAGGGCCTTCTAGAAGCAGTCACTTGGCAGCATGTGCTTTGTCAAACTCCTTGTCTCTATGTACCCTGTACCTGTGTTGAGTATCTAGATCAGGCCCGTAAATCTTCTGTGCACCCTCTATCGTCATCTCTGGGTTTCTCCCAGTTATATTTAATTTTGACATATTTATCTGACAGATACCAGATGAAGTTCTTGGTCCTCTTTTTCACAATCCTGGGCTTCAGGAAGGTTCTGGGTATGGCAGTGATGCTTGATAGAAGATGACTACCATTTCTGCAGCCCAGACTGTCAGCTGCACACAGGTAACTCAAACATTTTCCTCCATTCCAGATTTTCCCCTTGAGCTCGACTCATAAAGCAAAATACCTAATGAAATTAAATGGATGGGGGGGGATGGGGGTCGGGCAGTAGCGCAGCGGGTTAAGCTCAGGTGACGCTAAACGTAAGGACCGGTGTAAGATTCCCGGTTCGAGCCCCTAGCTCCCCACCTGCAAGGGAGTTACTTCACAAGCGGTGAATGTCTGCAGGTGTCTATCTTTCTCTCCCCTTCTGTCTTCTTCCCCTCCTCTTTCCATTTCTTTCTGTCCTATCCAACATCGACGATATCAATAACAACAATAACTACAACAATGATTAAAAAAACAACAGGGGCAACTCAAGAGTAAATAAATAAATAAATAAAAAGAAATTAAATGGATCATGGCCCTCATGAATGCAGCAAGTTCTAACGTAATAACCTTTCTTCTTTCTTTCTCTCTTTCTTTCTTTTTTCCTTATTTTTTTCTTTTTTCTTTTGCCTCCAGGGTTATTGCTGGGGCTTGGTGCCTGTACTCTGAATCCACTGCTCCCGGCAGCCATCTTTTTTCCATTGTTGTAGTTGGATAGGACAGAGACAAATCGAGAGAGGAAGGGAAGACAGACAGGGGCAGAAAAAAATAGACACCGGCAGACCTACTTCACTGCTTGCAAAGCAAGCCACTTGGAGGTGATGAGCCAGGGACCCTAACACAGGATCCTTGAGCAGATACTTGCTCTTCACACTATGTGCGCTTAACCTGGTGCTACTGCCCCAGGCCCCAACATTTCCTATTTTATGTTCCTCTCCACCTGATTCCTCTTACAGTTGATAGCATTGCTAGTGTATCTATTATACGAGCCAGATTTGTGAGTCATTCTGGCCATCTCTTCTTCCTTCTCACAGGATCTGATGGTCTTCTCCTACAAAAATGCTCAACTACATCTGCATGGTGGTTAAGTCAGAAAAGTTGTCGGAAAATTCATGATGCATTTTTGCATAGAGAAAAAAAAAACACCATGACTTTCCTGACAACTCAATAGCTAGCTTTCAAGGATAAAAAGCCATGGGTTAAGTGCACGTGGCACAAAGCACAAAGGACCTATGAAAGGATCCTGGTTGGAGCCCCGGCTCCCCACCTGCAGGGGAGTCGCTTCACAAGCGGTGAAGCAGGTCTGCAGGTGTCTGTCTTTCTCTCCTCCTCTCTGTCTTCCCCTCCTCTCTCCATTTCTCTCTGTCCTATCCAACAACAACGACATTAATAACCACAACAATGTTAAACAACAAGGGCAACAAAAAGGAAAATAAATAAATAAATAAAAACTTAATTTATATAAAAAAATTTTTTAAAGCCATGATTTGTCTTACATGTCAGCATAATACCCCCATCATAGGCAGTTCTGAGCTATCACTGTGATACCACTGAGAATCAAGAAGCTGAGAAGAAATTGTTAGTAGAATACTGTTAAATGGCATTTATACCAGTTAAAGAAAATAATCACAAATACACTGAAAAACAGAGGTAGTAATGAAATGTGGAATATTTTAGGAACTTATTCATTTTAAGTATTTAATTTTTGTAGCATAATTTATTTAAATATAATTTTGTATAATTTAATTGTTTATAATAGGTGGCAACTGACTCAACATTCCTGAAAATTTTACTGCAGGCACTTGCATATATGTTCTTTTATATGCTGGAGTCTGGCCTTCTTGCCTTATTGCCTTATTTTCCTTTCTGTAGTAAGCCAGTACAGTTCACTTTCTTAAATAAGCTGCCTTTGCCAGCAGTGTTCCAGATCCTTCTTTCCTATTCACCTGGCAAATGTCTACTTATCTTTTAAAACTTAAAGTCATCTAACTTATAAACCATTTTCATATCCCCAATCCCTCACCCCTTCTTCTAGGTATAACCGTGTATATATATTTAGCAGGTTGCTAGCTAATTTTTACTGTCTAAAAGGTTAACTGCTATTGGGCCATGTAAGTAGGCTTCATTCACCTTTATATATCAGTGTAGGGGAAAGACATCTGTCACCTTCCCCTGGTCTCCAATAACCAAAAGGTTAATTTCATAGGTGAGGTCCTGGAGCCAGAATGCAGCAGACTCTTCATGAGGGATGATCTGGTCTGTGAAAAGTACAGAACTTAAATCTTCTTTTTTTTGGATAGTGACAGAGAAACATTGAGAGGGAAGGGGGAGACAAAGGGGAAAGAGAAAGAGAGGCACCTACAGTACTGCTTCACCACACCTGAAACGTTCTGCCTGCAGATGAGGACTAGGCTTCACACTAGGTACTTGGATTTGGTAACGTGCTCTCTACCAGGTGTGGCACTGCTTGACCCCTACCTGCCTCTAGTTTTCATGTCCCTACCTCATGTCCTTTTGGGTAATTTCCCTCAGTAACTGACCCTCCCACTTTCCTAGGCGAAGCAGAGTTTGTACAGTCCTTCCTGACCCTCCCTTCTTTTTCCTAAAGTTCTCTTTTCTTAAAAAATAATTTATTTATTTCTTAATGAGAATGATAAGAGGAGAGATAGAAAGAACCAGACATCACAGCAGTACATGTGCTGCCAGAGGATGAACTTGGGACCTCATGCTTGAAAGTTCAGTGCTTTATCTATTGTGTCACCTCCCAGATCACCCAAAGTTCTCTGTATGAGAAAGTCATCTAGGTTGGTGTCTGGATGGGCTACTCAGGTTTTCTGAGTCCTTTTCACATGTATATCAGGTATAATACATGTTCTTGATAAATTTCTCTCTCTTTTCTCTCCTATCCGTCTGCTTTATGCTTGTTTGATTATTTGATTATTTACTTATTTATTTATTTATTTTTATCAGAACATCATTTCAGCTCTGGTTTATGGTGGTGTGGAGGAATGAACCTAAGACCTTGGAACCTCAGGCTGGAAAGTCTGTTTGCATAACCATTATGCTACCTCCCCCACCCCTTGTCTGATTATTTGTCCAGCCTTGAAGCACCCAAAGAGGAATCCAGATTAGGTTGTTTCCACCTCCCCACCACACACACCACTGTGAAAAGGTCCTTGAAAAATAGCCTGTGAAAACTAGTAAGCATGAGGGTCGGGCTATAGCGTACTGGGTAAGTGCACATAGTACAAAGTGCAAGGACCCTGCAAGGATCATGGTTTGAGCCCCTGGCTCCCCACCTGCAAGGAAGTCACTTCACAGGTGATGAAGCAGATATGCAGGTGTCTATCTTTATTCCTGTCTATTTTTCTCCCCCTCACCTCTCAAATTTCTCTCTGTCCTATCCAAAAAAAAAAAAAAAAAAAAGGAAAAATCGAAGAAATGATTGCAGGAGCAGTAAGTAGATTCATAGTGCTGGCTCTGAACCTCAGATGCTATAACCCTGGTAAGCACTCAGTAAATGTAGGATTGAATCAAGTTCCATTATTATGTCTCCCCCACACTCCAAGAATCAGCTTTTTTTTTCTCCTCTAATGATCTCCTATAGGTTTTAAGACAGTTCTAGCCTATGTTGTGGTTTCCACATTTTTGCTGTATCCTCAGACATGTGAGCTCAGTCATTCAGTTAAAACACTCAACTATTTTGTAACAATGGGAAGAAATCAATCCTTGGCTACAGATATTTGTACACCACGGACTATCAAGAAAGAAGGAAAAATGAAGGCAAATAAGCATATTTTAGAATTATTTCTAGCTTTATATGACAAATTGTCTTTTTCCTTAGTGTAATCCCAATATGGAGATAATGTTGCACTTTCATCAACATATTTCTACCTAAGTTAGGCCTTCTGTTCCTTCTTCCCCAAGTTAAAATTGACCTTATTACTGACTGCCACTACCCTCCCTACACTTGCCAAGATGCAACACTGTGACTTTCAATATTCTGCTTAACAGTTTCTCTATTCTCAACTCTTCTCTTAAGCTCCAAGTTTCCAAAACCAATTTTGGTGAAGTAAGAGCTCCATCAGTGGAAAATTGTATGTGGCTTCAAGATTTATACTTGTTAGGGCATTATGCTCCTTTTTCTAAACTTCTTCCTCCCCCAAATGTTTCAGACTTCCTCATAATATGAGTTTTTCAGAGTTCTTTCTCCTAGGCCTTCAACTACTCACCAAGCCTCCTCTTAGGTAAACTATCCACATATCTATTAAGTGACTACATTTTCTAAAAGTCCAGATCCTAGCTGGCTGGAAGCTTTTCTCAATACATGTTTTATTTGATGAGTCATTCTGTTTTTTTTTAATTGTTTTATCTTTATTTATTGGATAGAGACAGCCAGAACTGGAGAGTGAAGAGGGAAGTAGAGAGGGAGAAAAACAGAGAGAAACACACAGCACTGCTTTACCCCTCCAAACCTTTCCCCTTGAAGGGGGGGATGGATGTGGGGTGCTTGAACCTGGGTCCTTGTGCATAGGAACATATGCAACCAGGTGTGCCACCACCCAGCCCCAGGGGTCATTTCTTGAACCACTCATGTCAACTTCACACAGATGCAAAGATCACCATCAGAATTACTTTATCTAGTGTTCTTAAGTCAATTCAGCTGTCTGCTCAAGAGGCAAAGAGTAATCCTTTTATTTTTTATTTTTCCCCAGTACAGTATACTTGCCACTGTTACACACACACACACACACACACACACACACACACACACAAAACTATTGAATATAGAGACTTAATGCCAAGAAAACTAAATCTCTATCACAGAGTGAGACTGATTGTCTGGGAATACAAAACTCTAAGCCCTTCATCAATTATAAAAATGTTAGATCAGCTTAGGCCTGATGATTTCTCCCAAGCTGTCACTGACAAGGATGTCAGCTGCACCAAGTAAATAAATGATATCTTCATATTCTATCAAAATCTTTCACTCTCAGAGTTCACAAATTGACCTCCTTTCAACTTATAAAATTTGCTTGTAGTTCTCTGCATAAAAAAAAAAAAGGTATTTGGAAGCTGCATTCCTTGAACATGTCACCCTGAAATACATCAGGATGGAAGTTTCTGGATGAAATCTGGCTGGCAGCTGAACTAGTTAAAGATTGCAGCCCTCACCCCTCCCATCCAGCCCTGTAAGACAACTGTTACCTCAGGGTTTGGGGAAAAGTGGTTTGGTTGCAACTGACAGATGGACAACTTTTCACCCTCATACATATCCGAGCTGACCTTGTACACAATCTCAGTCTCCCCAGAGGGGGGGGAAAGAATTGTGTTGCAGTGAAAGAGGCTCTCAGAGGGAGGCAGGCGGGCGGGTTTGACCTAGAAGAGGGCTGGCTTTGGGGACGGCTCCTAGCAACGCCCCGGCTTTGACCCTCCCTAGCAAGGGGAAAATCAGAATCAGTGCGCTGTTCCCGCAGGCGCGATGCAACATCAGCAGCTGGACAGCAAGGCGGTCTTCCTCCCTGCCTATTAATTATCTGCTCTTTACCATCTCCGGGTTCCGGCTTTGGCAAAGTGCACCCAAGACCCGGGAAGGAAACCACCACCACCTAGCATCCTTTACTGCCTGGGGTTTCGGCCTTGACTGTGAGTCCTTGTACCTCATCTCATTCCTTTGGTGGGGTTGGGAGACCAAGTTCGTTGGTGGGGTGGGAGAAGGCGGAATGTGTCCTCCACTCCCCGCTTCCACCCCGTGGGTTTTGTGTCTGGGGGGCGGCTTTTTCTAGTCACTGGTCCTCTGCTGCGCTTTTCTTCTCTTTCCTGATTGTAGATGAAATCCATGGGCTTCATTGGCTCTTTGATTTAAACCACGCCCGGCTGTCTGCCGGCTTTGCCTCTGCTGGGCTAGGCGGCCCAGCCACCTCCCAGCCACGTTCAGGCCGCCCGGGGCTACTGCTTGCTATTGTGTGGATGCCGCGCGCATCCTGTCTTCTCTTGCAGAGATGGCGAACAGGGGTCCGAGCTATGGCCTAAGCCGCGAGGTGCAGGAGAAGATAGAGCAGAAGTATGACGCTGAGCTGGAGAACAAGCTGGTGGACTGGATCATCCTGCAGTGCGCCGAGGACATAGAGCATCCGTCTCCAGGCAGGACCCATTTTCAGAAATGGCTAATGGATGGGACGGTAAGGCTGGCTGGCAGCGATCCTGGTGCTGGGCTTGTGGGCTGGGAACACTCCAGGGTCTTTCTTTAAAATAAGTAAGTAAGTAAGTAAATAAATAAATAAATAAAGTGAGGCTGCTAACGGAGCAACTGCCAAAGTCTGGTGTCTCAGAAAGGGAAGCAGGATGTCCTGATTACTTCAGGGTTGGAGGCTGTGAAATCCCTGCACAATTCCCTAGCTACCTCAGAGGATTCCCCACTCCTTTGACGCATGGCAGCCTCCTTTCAAGTTGTTGGCAAGCCCGTTTGTGTTTCCAAGGAGAGGAGTAATAATGTATTTCCTTGAGACTTGACTAGCCTTTTGGGTGCTTCAGCTCACATGGGGTTATTCCTTCCCCCATGAAATAGGTTGGATACATAGTGAAACAAAGGGTTGGAGGAAGTGGCTGGAGGTAGAGTGGGGGAAGCCACCATTCCAAACTTCCTTAGTTATGCTCTGCTCCTTGGGGGAACTCAAGGTCTGTCTGTTGAGTGTGTGGCTTCTTAGGAAACTGCAGGGAACCCTTTACTAGATAACTGCTGAAAACACAGATGCTCCTGTGTATTTGGGGACCTGCCTGGGGAGGGCAGGCTCTGCTGATTCAAACAAGTTGGTCTTTCCCTTGCAGGCTGTGATTTACTATTACATAATTACTATCCACCCTTCTGGTGGGTTCCTCAGGTCTTAGAGATATCTGGATGAGTGGTATTCAGTTCAGTTCTGGTACACACCATTAGCATGTGTGGGGTGAGTTACTGAACTGGATTCTGATCCACCTTTGGAAGATATATTATTAAAGGACATATTATTAAACTCCTCTTTGATGCTCCTATAGAGTCACCCCTCCATTGAAAGCCTGGAGTCACAGCCTGGTCACCACAGATCACTCACTAGCTCTAAAATTCCTCACTCAGAAAAGGGAAAGGAGGAGCAAAGAGGGAAAGGACCCACAGGCTACTTACTGTTTTTACTGCCCTCAGTGGAAGCCTTGAGAATGGAATCCTCTGAGGCCTAGGGGTTGGGTATAGAAAGCCAGCCCAGCCCTTCAGCCCCTCTGAAGTATAAGACTTTGTGTCTGTTTGTGTGCGGAGGGGGCTGGCAGGACCCACTGTACACTTGTGATAGGTCCATACAAAGAGAAACGCCAGAACAATAATTTGTGCCCCCTTGTCCCTTCAGGTCTTGTGCAAGCTGATAAACAGTTTGTACCCACCAGGACAAGAACCAATCCCCAAGATCTCAGAATCAAAGATGGCTTTTAAACAGATGGAGCAAATCTCCCAGTTCCTAAAAGCTGCAGAGAGTTATGGCGTCAGGACCACTGACATTTTCCAGACTGTGGATCTATGGGAAGGTAAATAGCCCTGCCTGCCTTTAGAATTGTTTTCCCTTCCTACTCCCCTAGTTTGTCTCTTTGTGAAACCTGTGCACAGTGTTCTTCCTTATGAGTGTGTGTGTGTGTGTGTGTGTGTGTGTGTGTGTGTGTGTGTGTGTTTAGAGGGGAGGAGACTATCAGCTGTCAAAGAGCGAAGCACTGTTAACCTACCCCTTTGTGATAATCCATTACACATGATTACTTGTGCATGTCATATAGCTTTGCCGAGTTCTTAAGGAACACACACTCACGACCCAGCAGGGATCTCAGCAAGCTGAAACAAACAGAAGCCTCAGTGGAGAGGAAGCTAAGATGGTTGGTTACATGGAAGCTTTTCATTCCTGCCACCCCTCCCACACTCTTATAGCTGGAGCTAGTGGTGGGTGTCTGCACTTCTGATTCACACTAGCAGCGGGGCTTATAGACAAAGCTGCCTGGTGTAATTTTGTCATTCAGTCTGAGAAATAAACAGCACTCTAACCTTCTATTGTACTGTTATCAGATAGCTTGTTGACAAGACCTACTCTGAGAGTCTGACAGATGTTTTTTTAATTCTCTTTTACATTTGTGAATTTACTTGGTTAAGAAATCTGAAGAGACATAAAAACAAATCTTGTTTCTGGACATGATTAACAGCCCATCATTATCTAGGGGAACAGTGGGAACAGAGGAGACACTGCCAGAGATTCTGGAACCAATGGTCATAGCACTAAGGGTCCCGCTGCGCCCAAATGTGCCTGCCCAGCCAGAAAGCTGTTCTATCGGGCCTGCCAGTAGCTATGGAGAGATAGGCCACTTCTAGTAAGGCTGCCAAGTGACTCTGTTTTCTTACTGCCACTGGCTGTCGTCAGTGACCCAACAATAAGGATATGCAGAGCAGTGACCCAAAAGGCTCACCTGGTGAGAATGGGGTAACTTTCTTAAGATCAAGAGTTAGTGATATGTTGAGGTTTATGATGGTGATAGTTCAGATGATGGCTGAAACAGAATCCTAGCAAAGAAACATTCTACTAAGCAACTTAGAAGAAGTAACTTGCGCCCTAGTCCTGACACTCAGGCAGAGAGCTGGCACATCTTATTTCTTTCATAGGTGACTAGTTGAGCTCCTAAAATGCCAGTCAGTTTACCTTGTGTTTTGCCATTACTTGAAAACACAGCTATCCAAGGCTTCAGATCATGCCATCCAACTTCATGAGTGCTTGCCTCTCGATCTCCATGAAATGATGCAGCTGAGACTTCTTCCTTGCTAAAAAGATCATACCTATGATGATTTTTTTCAACAACCAATTAAAACAACTACTGATTATTAATATTTTTATATGCTAGACATGGTGCAAGTGCTTTACTGTGCAATGGCAATTAATTGTCCTTACATTTCTGTGAAGTAGGTGTTGTTAATTTTTCTGTTTCAAAATGGTAAAGTGAAGCTTGCCCATGGTTACTTGTGCACTTCATATAGTTAGTAATTAACATGCCAGGACTTAACTATGGGCTCTTTTGACATCAAAGAAAAAGGCTGTAACTCATCAGCTCTGCCATGGTTTCTACCATGAGTATGCTGTTGAGTCATAACAGTGACAGAGATGAGTGAAGAAGGGGTGGAGGAGGAGGAAGATGAGGAGAAGGAACAGGAGGGAAGGAGGAGGGAGATGATGATGATTCAGGACTGTGTGGGACAGAAAACTAGAGTCCTTGCACCAGGGAGTTTGTGTGAATGGAAGGGACACTTTTGAGAAACCCCTCCCACTCCAACAAGGACAGGAAGTATATAGGAATAGGAAGAAATGGGAAGGTCTATGGGAGGTTAGGATTGTTATTGGCAGTGCTTTACTTGTCTTTCCTTATGTCCCCCGAAGACCACACAAATGAACTTTACACCCCAGGAGGTGTTGGCAGTGAAGGGAAAGGACTGTAGGAAGCAGTGCTTCCTGATAAGCAGAATCGGTGGACTTGAACCTCCTGTCACAGCTGTAGATATATATCAGGGAAGAGCAAGAAGAGGCATGAGTGTGTTGTGGTAGCCTGAGACTGAGCAGTGAACAGATGGGCTTCAGGGTGCACGATGGCCCCAAGAATACAGAACAAGGCAAATATCTTAAGGTAAGGATCTTATCCTCTGGGCAGAAAGAAGAGCTTTGCTAAAAATAAGGAAGGAAATTCTAAGGGTACTGCAGCTGGCTTAGATTGGCAATAGATAAGATAGCAGACAATAGGAAAGCAGATGTTCATGAGTTTCCAAATGGCCTCTAGAGACTCCAGGGCCTGTAAGCATGTCCCATAGAGAGTCACCTCAGATTAAAGTTTAAGGACATTCATCTAAGCACTGGACAGGATATTTGATAACCCCCAGGAATGCTGAACCTCAGGCCAGAGCTAGGGGTAAAAAAGTGGGTTGCTTTTAGTAGGGAAAAGAGGGGCAGGGCTAGCTTTGAGCAAACCAGCAGTGAGACCCACCCAGAGAAAACCCAGTAAGCAGGGCAGGGCCCTTTCTGCTGGTGATTGTGGGCTGTGAGTAAACTGGACTGAAAGGGATGCCTCAAGGCAGGGTTGGCGTATGCACCTGAATGTGCACGTGTTTGTGTACACAGCTATTGAACTAGCCATTTCCTTAGCTTAGCCTCTCGTTCTCCCACTATTCTTCATCCAGCCTGTGGCTTTAATGCTGTCCTCACATTTTGTATTCTAACATTCAACTATGCCCTTGACTGTATGCACTGTGGTAGCTGTGGCTACCATGGGTCTAGCACTCCTTGTCTGGGTACTTTTCTCCCTCTTCTTCAAGTATTTCAAGGTGGGCAACCCTTACTTTTTATCTCCTCTGTTTGGCATCCTCTTCTGTAAGGCTGGCCCAGTGGTTCCATGTGCTCTTGTGTCATAGGCCTACAAAGCTTCAGAAGTCCCCACTTACTATAAATGCCTTCTCATTTAGGCTTCAGTGATCCAAATAATTGGAGGCTCCAGATGTGTCTCTAATCCTGAAGCCCCTTTTAGATGGAAGATGAGATAGATGGATAGGCTGAGGGTCAACCAGAATAAAAGAGTCAGGGCTTTTAAAAGGTAACCAGGACACACAGCCACAGAAATACTGGAACAAAGTTACTAAAGTCTCCTCTCCCAAGTCCCAGAGTAATCTGTGGTTGACCTGTTTCAGTGATGGGGGAAGAGATATGAGGGACACTGTCAGCAGTGGATGTCTTTCACAGATGAAATGGTCTTGCCTTCAGATTTGCTGTGGGTGCTTGGAGAGGGTAAGGGTGGGACCATCTCAGCTATGGCCGAGAGGGAAGTGTATTGGACATAGGCCTCAGCATCTTTTCAGTGGAGTGGAAGAGGTGTGTGTGTGTGTGTGTGTGTGTGTGTGTGTGTGTGTGTGTGTGTGTGTGTCTATGTCTGTGTCTAAGAGAGAGACTGCATGAGATAATGACTACTATTCCGAAAGACTACAAAATAGCTTGTCCTGGAAGGAGTTAGAAATTAGACTTCCCAGTTCAAACCTTTATTCCACCACTTATCAGTTAACTTTCCTATGCTTCAATTTTCTCTGCTGTAATGCAGGGACAATAGTATCTATTTCAGAGGGCTGATTAAGGGACTAAATGCAATTATAAGTCCTTAGCATATTGTCTGGTCAAGGCAAAATATAATTAAGTGTGAAATTTACCATTGCCATTGCCTCCTTCTTTTAAAGACTGGTAGAAAATAGTGGGAAGTGGGGAAGGGGGAAGCAAGACTAGAAAGACACATCTGACGAACTGGGAGGCAGCATAGTGAATAAAGCATTAGACTGTTAAGCATGAGGTCCCGAATACAATCCCCAGCATTCCATGTGCCAGAGTGATACTCTGGTTCTCTTTCACCATCTTTTTCATTGGTGAATACATATTTAAAAGATAAATGAAAGGTACATTTGTTGTCTTTGATCAAATGAACTTGTTAGTGACTTCACACAGAAACTGGTAAGCTTACAGGGGTGACCTTTGCCCTCTTTGTCATCTTATCCATCAGCTGTTCTCCAGTATGGAAGGGTTGGTTTTAATACTTAATGTATCTATTTTTTTCCACCTTGGGGTCATTACATTCTTGGTGTCTATTTTTCATAATATACTACTTGGCCAAATCTGGCTCAAGAAGATACTTGAAAGGTACAAAAGAAGGAATGTGAGGTTTGGAGTCAGGCTGAGCAGAGTGTTTCCTTAGCTGTGTGACTTAAGTGAAGTAGCTTAGTATCTCAGGGTCTCTGTTCCCTGTTGTGTAAAACAGACATAGCAACTCTCCTGGAGTGTTCTTAGAAGGATTCATTGTGTAAAGTGCCTAGCACAGGAAGTAGGGCAATTGCGCAGCAGGCTAAGTGCATGTGGCTCAAAGCGGAAGGACCAGCTCCCCACCTGCCAGGGAGTTGCTTCACAAGTGGTGAAGCAGGTCTGCAGGTGTCTATCTTTCTCTCCCCCTCTCTGTCTTCTCTTCCTCTCTCCATTTCTCTCTGTCCTATCCAACAACGACGACATCAATATGAACAACAATAATAACTACAACAATTAAACAACAAGGGCAACAAAAGGGAATAAATAAGTATAAAATAAAAATAAAATGCCTAGCATAATGTTTCCTTAAATAAACACCTAAGAATAGAGGCTGCTTTCTCCTGCTGTAAGTTCATCCTCAACTGTCTTTGTTTCTTTCTATTTCCTTTGCATAAACACACAGTTAGACTTGGAGAATCTTAGAATGTAGGAGGCAAGACTGAGAGGCCAGTAAAGTCTGGCTACTCTTCTCAATAGCCTGGTGCCAAGCATCCTGGATACTAGGTTTTCTCTTGTCTCCCTGTTCCTATTTTTTGATGACTGAGAGTCTCGGGGCTGTGGTTTACTTTGTGGGTGGAGTGCTGGAAAAGTTCAAATATAGTCTCTGAGGAGGTGCCACCGTAAGTGTCATTCCTGAACAGCAAAGACAGAAAAGCTGCTTCACCTGCTTTGTGATATATTGGGGATAGTGTGAGGTACCTGTAGTGACTGGAGATATCAGTCATTGTGGTTCCTTTTTTCTGCCAGAGCAGTCTCTTCTCTGTGTGCTGGTGATAATTGCTTGATGATTTTTAAAAAAGATTTTATTTATTTATTAATGAGAATGATAGGAGAGAGAGAAATAACCAGACATCACTCTGGTACATGTGCTGCCAGGGATTGAACTCAGGACCTCATGCTTGAGAGTCTAGTGCCTTAGCCACTGCGCTACCATGCTTGATGATTTTTTTAAAAAATCATCTGCTATGATTTTCACTCTCCATTGTGCATCAGAGTCACCTTGAAGGCTCCCTCAAACATTGCCTTATGGGGTCAGTAAGACAGCTCACTTGGATAATATACCTGCTTTGTCATGTGCATGATCCAGGATTGAATCTGACTCCCCAGTACCGCACTAGAGAAAGCTTTAGTGCTGTGGCATCTTTCCTCTGTTTCTCTTTTGTGTGAATGAAGTTGAGTTTAGAATGATAAAACCCCAGTTATAACAAAAGAGATCGAATACCTCCTTGTGCATTGCATGCATTGTGTGGATTAGGGCCTGGAAATGGGCATCTCTTATAAATTCACAGGCGGTGCTGATTCTGCTGCAGAAAGCCCACTTTGAGAATCACTGCCCCGCAAGGGAGACCAGCAACAAAAAATTCATAAAATTCACAGGTCAAATTAACCCACCCTCTGACACTTCTCCCTTGACTATAGTGATGTTTTCTCTATCGTTACATGGAGAATTGAGGACTGTGCCTTGGTTAGTGCTTAGAGAAATTAGAAATGATTCCTCTCTCCACTGACTGCTTTATTTTATTTAGTTTAGTTTATTTATTTTTTAAATATTTATTTGTTTTCCTTTTTGTTGTCCGTGTTGTTTTTTTATTGTTGTAGTTATTGATGTCATCATTGTTAGGACAGAGAGAAGTGGAGAGAGGAGGGGAAGACAGAGAGGGGAGAGAAAGAGAGACATTTGTAGACTTGCTTCACTGCCTGTGAATTGACTCCCCTGCAGGTGGGGACCCAGGGGCTTGAACCCAGATCCTTACGCTGGTCCTTGTGCTTTGTGCCACATGTGCTTAACCCGCTGCTCTAGCGCCCAACTCCTGACTGCTTTCTTTTAATTACCATAGAGATGAAAATAGAAAGTAGAGGACTGGTTATAAGTCTGACTTACCATAAAGTGAGTAAAAGCTGAGATAAGATGGAAGGATCAAGTAACTCTAAAGCAAGTGTTCTTTGCTTACTTACCTCACTTATTTTGCATTGCCAAGGATGTACATAAGATGTCATGAGAGTAACAAAAAAGTTTAAGAGAACTAAATCCTCGATTAAGTCTCTTTACACTAAAAGCACACAAACTTTATGGGCATTGTGAGTTGAATCTCTGGGTCATTTTTGTTACTGGGGATATGGGGATGGATTCCAAATGCAGACCCCCCAGCTGTACTCCCTACTTTAGTTTGGAATGTGAAATCACACTTGGGGAAACATTGCACTTGACTGTGAAGTTAAAATGTCAGTTTCTCTCTGACAAGGTTTGGCAGGTGAGACAAGAGAAGCTACTGGGCCATTACCATTTTTTTTTCCTTTGTAACCTTGAGTCTAATCTTAACCTCCATCTATCACCAAAGCTTAAAGGATTTCAGATATCAGACTGAAATTCTGATCTGTTAGTATAAATTTGGTATCTCTACCATATATAAGGTTAGTGATCTCCTTCCTACAGTGTTACCAGGACATCAGGCATCTAGAAAATTCCCAGAGCTTGGCTAGTAAATCCTTTTTAGGGCTGTTAACATTTTTCTTTTTCTTTTTCTTTTTTTTTTTCATGGTAGAATAGCCACAAGTACTGGTTGTCAAACTCTCTTGCCAAGGTTCCTAAGAGCAACTTCTTTTCAGGGAGCAAAGAGATTCCAAGCTGCCAAAACTCTGAGTTGCCTCTCAACTTGGACCAGAGCCCTGTGATTATCAGTTTTATCCTTTGCCTTTGTGGGAGATTCTTCTGAAGGAAGAAGTGTTTTGCTTAACAAGTTGTATTTGTACTTAATGCATGTGAGACATTGTGATGTTTTTAAAATCAAGTATTGGAACAGCAGTTTCCCATTTATCTGGTTACATCAAGGTTATTTTGGGAAGTTGTCTCAGAATCTGAATTTTTAAGATTCACCAGTCATAATCCTTGTTTCTCAAACTTGAATGATGGTATGGAAACAAACAAACTCCTAGCCCTCACTAACATCTGATGAATCAACTAAATACACACACACACACACACACACACACACACACAGTGGGGGGGGGTGTGGCAGGGAAACAGAAGGAAAACTACCTGCAGAACTGATTCCCTACTTGTGAAGCTTCCCACTTACAGACGGGGACGTAGGGCTTGAACCTAGGTTCACACACATAGTAGTGTCTGTTCTCTGCTGAGCACAAAAATTCATAATTTTAGAGAGACCCCTCCTACACCCCCCAACCTCCAATCCCACAAATACTCCAAGAATCTGGGAAGGTCCTGCACCAAAAAACACCATGTCTTAGGCTGATGGTACACTTATTTGATCATGATGCAAGCTATGTGATTTTCCTTGATTTATACCTGGGACTTCCTTGCCCTCGTTGCTCCTCTAGACCATTCAGTAAACAGCTCTGACTTTAACACATCCTCAAACCCAGTTACAGGAATTAACTTCTACAAACAACACTTAATCTGAGCTTCCAGCTGGCATGAAAAGTGAGGCTGGAAGAAGGCCTTTCTTCCATTTTCTGGGATCCAGTGCTGGGATCCCACACAAGGAACATCTATTAGAAAACAACTAGACGTGGCAAGCAAACAAACTGTGCTTGAACTGGTCACAAAAACAGGCTTCTGTTTCTTAGGCTCTTCACAGTCATGAACTTGATCTGCACACTGTTGTGAGACTTGAGCAAGGCCCCACTGTTTTGCTTTGCTTTAGTTTTATTTGGACTGTGACTTGGGAAGACCACTAACCACCTGGGTCACTTTAGAATAGTCCCATGAGGCCCAAGAACTGTGCCCCAGTTTTATCTCCATCTCACCAGCCCAGTACATTCTTCTGGCCTGGCAGGGACACATCCGCTTTACTTCTTTGGATTATCCCTGACTGCTGAAAGACGTGTCTACCCACCAGGCTGCTACAGGAGAGTATAGGGAGAGTGGGCATGGGAGATGACAGGCTGGCTGGTGGCTTTCTGTTCAGACATCTGAATTAGCAGCTAGCTCTGATTTGGTTGTTGGGTGACTCTGGGCATATGACTCTGGGCATTCAGTTCCCCTGAATTAATTTTCCCATCCACACATTTGGAAGAATAATATCAATTCCATGGGATTCATGTTGCATATAATAAAGTCTCTAGCCTCCTCACCAATGTGTTCCAAGACCTCACCTTTCCAGAGTCCTACCCAACTAGGGAAAGACAGAAACATGCTGGGGGTATAGATTGACCTGCCAATGTTCATGTCCAGTGGAGAAGCAATTGCAGAAGCCAGAACCCCCACTTCCTGTGCTCTACAAAGAATTTTGATCTATAACTCCCAGAGGAGGATAAATATTAGGGGAAGATGACCAGAGGGCTCCAAACTCCAATGCCATTAGGGCCTGGATAGAGAAGAGGAAAAAGGAAAGCCATTCAGATAGGTTTAGGTGTGAATTAGAAAGGAAGACAAGGCAGGACCATAAAAAATGGGCAAATATATAGAAATATAAATACTTATAGAAATAATAGTTAACCCATATCTGTGACTTTGGGAGAACTATTGCAGTTTCCAATGAAAGGAAAGGGGAAACAGAACTCTGGTGGTGGGAACAGTGTCTAGTTATACCGCTGTTATCTTGTAATTTTGTAAATCAATATTAAATCACTAATAAAAATTTTGAAAAAAAAAAAAAGAAATGGAAAACAAAACAAAAATAAATAAGGTTGCTTGCCTGTGTTTATGCTAAATATCTTGTCTTGGTTCCTCTCTTAAGGAATACTTGACCAATTTGTGTGTATCAAATTGTCCCTCCTTCCCAAGCTTTCTCTGCCCTAACAATGCAATTTTCCAGACTCTCTTTCCTCTCCCAGGATGAGTAGGCGGGTCATATTAATAGGTGTAGGTTTCTGAATATCTCCCTCCCAGCTTGGTCTCCTTTGTTTTTTATGGGTTTTCATAGTGTATATACTAGCTAATATTTTTTTTTGATGAATTTTATTCCCACTTTATTGGAGGGATTAATGAGTATAGTGTTGACACAGAGGCATAGCTTCTCATCTTACCAAGCTAAAAGAAACTACCTAGCCCAGCCTAGTTCCTAACTAGCTGTTTGTGAGGAGGCTGGTCTATGGTCTAACAATTTGCTTCTACACTCAAGTTACAGGGCAGTCAGTGCTATCTATGCTCTATCTACATTCCCTCCAAATCTAGGACATACCAAACTCACTCTTTACAACCACCAGAAAAAAGACTTCTGCATGCTCTTTATATAGAATGTTCTTTGTTAGCCTTCCTTTTTATTTTTTATTAGTGACTTAATAATAGTCAACGAGATTGTACGATTAATGCGGTACAATTCCACACAGTCCCCTCCACCAGAGCTTTGTATCCCATCTCCTCCATTGGAAGGTTCCCTATTCTTTATCCCTCTGAGAGTATAGACCAAAGGTCTTTATGGGGTGCATAAGGTAGGAGGTCTGGCTTCTGTAATTACTTCTCTGCTAGACATCGGGGTTGATAGATTGAGCCATACCCCCAGCTTGTCTCTATCTTTCCCTAGTGGGGTAGGGCTCTGGAGAGGTTGGATTCCAGGACACAATGGTGAGGTCATGTGCTCAGAGAAGTCAGGTTGGTGTCATGGTAATACCTGCAACTTGGTGGCTGAAAAGCATTAAGATACAAAGCAGAATGTAAGTGTAGATCTACCGGGATACAGAAGTCACATAGGCTCCTAAGCTGAATATGGGCCCCAGATCAGATCAAATCGATGGGGTTTACAGTCAACAATATTTATACACCTTTCCCATATTTGGGAGCTACTCTCTTCCCTGATCCAGCTTTCTGATCCTTTTTCCAGCCATAACATCATCTCCCCAGACAATAACTTGGATCCACCTGCATATCAGATGTCAGGCTCAGAAAAAAAACAAAACAAACAAACAAACTAGTATAGTCATGGGCCCTTTGGAATATAACTAAAATAGGTCTACTATCTACAAAAAATGGAGACCCCCTCACTCTTCATCTGAACTATTCCAGCCTTTAGGTTTATGATTAGTCAACAAATTGTTTGGCTTTATATGTTCACTGTTTTTTCAGCCACTAGGTTCCAGATTCTAAGATGATGCCAACCACAATTCCCTGGGCAGATGACCCCACCAATGTGTCCTGGACCCCTGCTTCCCCAGATCCCCACCCCAGTAGGGAAAGAGAGAGGCAGGCTGGGAGTATGGACTGACCTGACAACACTCATGTTCAGCAGGGAAGCAATTACAGAAGCCAGACCTTCCACCTTCTGCACCCCACAATGACCCTGGGTCCACACTCCCAGAGGGTTAAAGAATAGGAAAGCTATTAGGGGAGGGGATAGGATATGGTGTTCTGGTGGTGGGAACTGTGTGGAGTTGTACCTCTCTTATTTTATGGTTTTGTCAGTGTTTCCTTTTTTATAATTTTTTTTAAAAGATATAAAGCAGGACAAATTGTTAAATAATCATGAACCTAAAGGTAAGAATATAGCAAATGATATTTGGGGTCTTCATGTTGGAAGAAGCTAGGAAGTCTATTTTAGGTATATTCCAAGGAGTCCGTGACTTTACTAAGTTAAGGCTTCCTATGCTCTGTCAGTTCTCTAGCTTCTCTCTAATGACTTGCCACTTCTTATCTCTTCACAAAGAGACCCTTCAGAATTATTTAAAAAGAAAAGTGGACCCTGTTATATAGTGGCAGTTACAGAAATTTTTTAAAAATCTGTGGATGTCAGTCTAACAACTATCTTAATGTTTCCTCTCTCTGAATTCCCAATATTCTTTGTGCTCTGCCCACATACTGCATTCCCTACCACCTCAGTTGTCCCATGAATCTAGGAGTCTCTCCACTGAGAGCACTGTATCCCTGTCTCCAATGACCAGGTCCAGGAAATGGCCCTGTGATTAATGAATGCAGGAAGAGGAAAGAGAGAGAGAGAGAGAGAGATGTGAGAGAAGAGGAATCTTCTATCCCTCCTTTGTGAATAAATGGACATCCTGAAATGCACTTTTGTTACAGACCTGAGTTGTCTATTTTATTAATGTTTTACTCTCTTCTCCCTTTCCATCTGCATTTCCCCTGTAATTCTGCATTCCCTAATGACTGAGCTGCAGCAGTTGGACCAGAGAGACCACACATACATAGCTCACCACGTCCAGAGAGGGCATTTTAATATTTGCTCTTCAGTTTCACAATTCCCTGTTAGGCTGGGTGCTGTGCTTTTTTGCTTATGCCCTTCATGTGTGTGTCTTGCATGGTCTATTGATCTAGTTCTAAACTGCAAGGCTAATCACACAGTGGCATCTTTCTCAGCCAGGCACCTGTCAGTCCACTGGAAGAGGGAAAAACTGTGAGAGGGGTTGTTAGATTTGTAGGGTGTAGATAGATACCTTCTCTGTGGGTGAAGGATTACTAGGATCCTCAGGTAACAGTGCCTTCTCCCATTATGCAAGGGCACATACCACACATTTCCTTCTCCCTCTCTTACCTCTACTCTTTCTCACGACAAGACAGTTATTTATTGTCTCTATTTAACTTCTTTCAAGCAGTACAAAATAGAAGGCCTATCATTTGTGTCACACTGAGTGCTTTCTGTGTTGATTTGCTTTTCTTCACTTGCCAGGCCTTTGGCCCAAATAGGCAAGTAAATACTTAATTTGATGCACATGGGTGATTTTAGACCCTTTTAACCCAGATAAAGTAAAAGAGAGATACCACCTGGGGTTTGGCACAGTTAATCCACCCAACCAACTTCTCTCCAATTTTCTTTTCTCTTGGCAGTACTGAGGAAATTTTTCTAGATCCCCCACACCAGCCTTCCCCATAGGAGTCCCCTGACCACAGTTTGTTTAAGCCACCAAAACAAGGGCCTCTATGTAGGGCCGACTGCTACCTAGGTCTGAACTGCTGAATATTTTGAAATTTGTGTTCCTATAGCAAGTATGAATTCATTAGAAGCTGGACATCTCTGGTATGACAGTCCTGCTTTTCCATAGAGGTTATTTTCTAAGACCGTGGTGGATGGGTAATACTCAACTTTCTTTTTTTTTTTTTTTAAATATTTATTTATTCCTTTTTGCCACCCTAGTTTTCTACTGTTGTAGTTATTATTGTTATTGATGTCATTGTTGTTGGATAGGACAGATAGAAATGGAGACAGGAGGGGAAGACAGAGAGGGGCAGAGAAAGACAGACACCTGCAGACCTGCTTCACCGCTTGCAAAGCGACTTCCCTGCAGGTGGGGAGCTGGGGGCTCGAACTGGGATTCTTATGCCAGTCCTTGCACTTTGTGCCACGTGCACTTAATCGCTGTGCTACTGCCCGACTCCTGATACTCAACTTTCTAAGTGCTGCTTATTCCCTACACATATACACTTACCAGAAAGCTTAGTTTATGAAGTAGGCACATTGAAGGATGGACAACAATAGCTAAGAGTAAAAAGAACATTACCAATAGTGTAATAAAATTTGCATGAATGTGTTTTCTCTCAAAATGTACATAATCTTTCTGATTGTGTTTGAACATTTCTGACTGAAATCATGGAAAGCAAAAGTGCAGAGATGTGGGAACCCACTGTATTTATCACATAGAGATCACAGCCAGTGAAATAGTGCGTTTGGGTAGTGTGCTGCTGTGTCGTGTGTACTATCCAGGTTTGAGCCTATCCCACACTGTATTGAAAGGAACTTTGGTACTGTGATCACATTTACTTTCTGTCAAAAAAAAAAAAAAAAAGAAAGGAAGAAAGAAAGGGAGAGAGAGGGAGGGAGGGAGGAAAGATGGAAGGAAGGAGGGAAAAAAGGAGAAAAAGGAAGAGAAGAGAAGAGAAAAAGGGGCTGGGTGGTTACACACCTAGTAGAGCTTATGTTACAATGCACAAAGACCTAGGTTCAAGCCCCCAGCCCCCACCTGCATGGGGAAAGCTTCATAAACTGTAAATGAGTTCTACAGTTATCTCTTTTTCCCTCTCTCTATCTCCTTTCCTTTCAGTTTCTCTCTGTGTCTATCCAGTAAGTAAGTGATAAATAAAAAGAAAAGAAGGGGGTGGGCAGTAGTGCATCGGGTTAAGTGCACCTGGTGCAAAGCACAAGGACCACAGCAAGGATCCTGGTTCGAGTCTCCGGCTCCCTACCTGCAGGGGGGTCACTTCACAAGCAGTGAAGCAGGTCTGCAGGTGTCTATCTTTCTCTCCCCCTTTCTGTCTTCCCTTCCCTTCTTGATTTCTCTTTTTCCTATCCAACAACAACCACTATAAGACAACAACAATGGAAAAAAGATGGCCATCAGGAGCAGTGGGTTCATAGTGCAGGCACTGAGCCCCAGAGATAAATAACCCTGGAGGCAAAACCAAAAAAATAACTAAATAAATAGAAAAGAAAGAATAGTTATTTTTTGTTTCTTTCTGAGAAGTTTGGCCACTTTGAGAAGTGTCTAGTATCTCCTCTTTTGAATGTGACCATCCACTACTTCCTATTAGACCTTTCTAGCCCACTCCTTCCCCATTCCTCGACCCTGGTATATATTTGGTTCTAATCTCTTCATGACTTCCAGGGAAGGACATGGCAGCAGTGCAGAGGACTCTGATGGCTCTAGGCAGTGTTGCAGTCACCAAGGATGACGGCTGCTATAGGGGAGAGGCGTCCTGGTTTCACAGGTAAAACCCTAGGGGTCCTGCAGTAAAGGATGACTTAATAAGAAGGAAAGTTTGAAGCTTTTTATAAGCAGAGCCCCTAGCAGCCATTGCTTATAGTAGGGTCATAGCCCAAAGAGAGGAACACAGCTTATAGGCCAGGTATCCTATACACAACTGAATCCCCCAGAGCCAGGAAAGACTGATGCTCCTGAACATGCAGCCAAGCACAAGAACTAGAAGCCCAGTGTTTGAAGAGTTAGAGCTGTAAGTGGCAGATGAGTTAGTCCTTCCTGGAGCATTGGTATCCTCTTCTCTGCTCAGCTATGTGAAAATGACACGAGTTTCTTGCCTATCAGGCAGGGACTCCAAGGCTGTATGTTCCAAGTCTTTTGCAACTGTGGGTGAAAGAAAATCAATCAGGTTCCAAGTGTAAGACAGGCTCAGTGTGGTCTAGTGGTTGGTCTTGAGATATGAAACGATCAGCTAACAACTGACACTTTCATGGAATCTTTTTTCCCTTAAGGGAGATTTGAAAGTATTAATCCTGAGATAAGAAGCCTGGGTCACTGGGAATGAAGGTGGCTGCAGTAACGTGTTTATAATTTCCCCTCCTCCTCAGGCCACTGTCCTACCTGAAGCAGAAATGCTTGGAATTTTTCCTATTGTCATCTTGTGTCCTGCTTCTCTTGAGAATGAACAGGACTGAATGGTTTTTCTCAGAGCTGGATGATATCCGAACTTGTTTTTTTTGTGTGTTTTTTTTGTCCCAAGTTAGTACAGAATCTCCTCATTATTCTGCACTAAGTGAAGGGGAAATATGCTCTGCTTATCTGTTAATAGCATTCTCTGCTGTAGCCTGGTGTAAACAATCAATTATATTGTTATGTCAGTCAGTAAAGGGTCCTTTTCTAAAAGTATTTTGTTGTTGTTGTTGTGAGGGAGCAGTTGTGGGCTTAGATTAAACCCAGTAGGTCAGCGGAGATGAAAAGCAAGGCACTTTGTAGCAGATAATCAACTATTTCCTCAACCCCCTTTGCTTCTTTTTGACAGTTGTACAGAGGTACCAATTTGTGTCAGTTTAAATTAACCTGGTCAGACAGCCTCATAGACATTGACCTGTTGAAACCCTGCTGTTTGATCTCAGTTGTAAGAGTGACTCACTGGGGTCAGTTTGGCGCACGAGACTATTTCTATGGGGATCTTTACCAGAGTTCTCTGACCTCTAGGTTGGAGTAGCAGAATCTTCCCTCTTTGACTCCTAAGTCCCTCAGCTTTAAATTGGAACAGTAGTCCTTGACTCTACACAAGAAAGGATGAATAAGGATTCATTACGTGTTTAATGAGAAAAACCAATTCTAATTTTCATGAGGACTTGAGGTAACTGTGAAAAGGCAACACTCTTGAGAGTGAAGGCTCCAGAGAAACATCTTTGCTAGAAGTTCCTGAAAACCATTGAGCTTCTGGGAGTCTGGAGGTAGCCTAGCAGGTTAAGCACAGGTGGCGCAAAGCACAAGGACCGGCATAAGGATCCCAGTTTGAGCCCCCAGCTCCTCACCTGCAGGGGAGTCACTTCACTGGCGGTGAAGCAGGTCTGCAGATGTCTGTCTTTCTCTCTCCCTGTCTTCCCCTCCTCTCTCCATTTCTCTGTCCTATCCAACAATGATGACATCAACAACAACAATAGCTACAACAACAATGAAAAACAACAAGGGCAACAAAAGGGAAAAAAATATATATTTTTTCATTATATATATTTTATTCATTATATGTATTTTTTCATTATATATATTTTCATTGTTGTTGTAGCTATTGTTGTTGATGTCGTCGTTGTTGGATAGGACAGAGAAATGGAGAGAGGAGGGGAAGACAGAGAGGGGGTTATATATATGACCATTGAGCTTCTAAGGAGTAGAAAACACACACACCATGGTAGAGCCATGACTCATCTAGGTAGGATTATAACTCATAGTAGGTCCATAGTTCTAGCTAGAATCTGCTCTTTTATTTGGTGATAATTCACTCTACTCCCACCCTGAACCTTTTTAACTGCATATCTTGGGAAGCATTTGATAACTGCCAGAATGATGTCTTTCTATTCTCATTCCTCTGCCCAGGAAAGCCCAGCAGAATCGAAGAGGATTTTCAGAGGAGCAGCTTCGCCAGGGACAGAACGTAATAGGCCTGCAGATGGGCAGCAACAAGGGAGCATCCCAGGCAGGCATGACTGGGTACGGGATGCCCAGACAGATCTTGTGAGATGCTGCCCCTGCTTCCTAGTAGAGAAGAGGAATGTTTCACACTGCAGTCTCTGTGATAAAGAAATAGCTAGTCACCTTCTGACCTTCTCTTTCTCAAAGCCTCCTGCCCCTGGTTTTTGCAAGTGCTGCATTTTTGCTGAGAATCCGTGTTGCCTACTGCTGCCACCTTCTGTTCATTTAGAACTATGCAAAGACTCCGCTCCCTTCCTCCTCCTGAACTTCCCAACCCCCACACACCTTTGCCCTGAATATCTTTTTGTCTATTTATTTATTTATTTGCCAAAAAGTTCCCTCCTCAACTTACAGAACACACCGAATAAAACAAATTAGTCTTGTGTCTTAAAGTGTAAAGTTCATTCTTTTCCATTTCACCCTAGGACTTAGATTAGCTTAGAAATTTTACTTTCTTTAAAAAAAAAATAATTATGGATAGAGACAGGAATTGAGAAGGGGAAGGGAGATAGAGAGGGCAAGCAACAGAGAGACACCTGCAGCCCTATTTCACTGCTCGTGAAGCTTTCTCCCTGGAGGTGGAGTCTTGAACCTGGGTCCTTGCACACTATAATGTGTGCACTTAACCATGTGTGCCACTGCTTGACCCCTGAGATTGTACTGTATTCCTCTGAAGTTGTAGTAGAAAAATTTAGGAGAAATTTTGACTTCTCTGAGAGCCTAAAGTTATGATTCAAGGGACATGGCCTTTGACTGACACATGTTTTTGAGTACCTACTCTGTGCTATTATTCTAAACCCTAAGAGGTAGAGGTGGGGGCAAACACAAGAATAAGAAGGCTGAACTCAGGTTTTTAAGTAGCTCTCTGTAGGTGCTCGAAGTATGTGATGGATGGATGGGCGATTTTATTAAATGAGTGGATGAATAAGTGAATGAGAATGATTGAGAGAGAAAAAAAAACAAGCAAAATCAGTGCAGAGCTAGAAAGAAGTAATCTGCCAAATTTCCAGCAGGGCTGGAGCCAGTAGAGTGAGGAGTAGTGAGGATAGCTGTAGGCCTGCCACACCTAGGCATTTTCTCCTTCTAACAGGATGGCACACACCTTCCCAGGTTCCCTATACCTTTTTTGTTCTAGGCGATAATCACAATATGGAAATGAAGCTAGCAAAAACTCTCATACACCTTTGTTGTTCTGATTGAGGTAGGAGGTAAGAAAGAGCCCAATTATTAATCCCAAAGACCCACCTGCTTCAATACAGTTGCTGCTCCTAAAACTCACCAGAAAACATCTAGTCTAGGCCCTGAGAAGGAAATGTAGCTTACAGCTAGCAATCTGAAGATGCCTTGAGGAGTGGAAGTCTTGCCATCAAAAGACAAAGTGGTGGCTTAAAGCTCAAGGACCGGCATAAGGATCTCGGTTATAGCCCACAGCTCTCCACCTGTAGGGGAGTCTCTTCACAAGCAGTGAAGCAGGTGTGCAGGTATCTATCTTTCTCTCCCCCTCTCTGTCTTCCCTTCCTCTCTCCATTTCTCTCTGTCCTATCCAACAACGATGACATAATTAGCAACAACAAGAATAACTACAACAATAAAACAAGGGCAACAAAAGGGAATAAATAAATATTTAAAAAATCTTTTAAAAAAAAACCCAAAAGATAAAGTGGTAGGTTGTTTTTTTGTTGTTTTTTTTTTGCCTCCAGGGTTATTGCTGGGGCTCAGTGCCTGCACCATGAATCCACTGCTCCTGGAGGCCATTTTTTTCCCCTTTTGTTGCCCTTGTTGTGGTTATTATTGTTGTTGTTGATGTTGTTCATTGTTGGATAGGACAGAGAGAAATGGAGAGAGGAGGGGAAGACAGAGATGGGGAGAGAAAGACAGACACCTGCAGACCTGCTTCACCGCCTGTGAAGCGACTCCCCTGCAGGTGGGGAGCCGGGGGCTCAAACTGGGATCTTTATGCCAGTCCTTGCCCCAGCAATAATCCTGGTGGCAAAAAAAAAACACAAAAAACAAAAAAAAAAAAACAGAAAAAGCATCCTCAACTTGGATCAACAATGGAATGGTAGAGAATGTTCCATCCTCCAAAGGGAGGCTGGACAATATAATCTATGCTACACCTGAGGAATATTGGGACAGCTTGGAACGTTCCTACTTATGACCACAGAATGTGAGCTCAGATTTACAGGGATGCAGAGGTCACATAGGCTCCTAAGCTAATTATGGGCCCAAGATCACATCAAATCGATGAGGTTTACAATCAACAATATCTATACTCCTTTTCCATATTAAGGAGCTACTCTCTTCCCTGATCCAGCTTTCTGGTCCTTCTGCCAGCCATGACATCTCCCAGACAATAACTAAGATTTATCTCATATCAGATTTCAGGCTCAGGGAAAAACAAACAAACAAAAACTAGTATAGCCACAGTCCCTTTGGAATATAACTAAAACATGCCTACTAGCTATCTACAAAACGGATACCCCCCCCACCCCCAACTCTTCATCTGCACTACACCAGCCTTTAGGTCCATGATTGGTCAACAATTTGGCTTTGTATATTAACTCTCTTGTCAACCACCAGGCTCCAGATGCTAGCATGATGCCAACCAGACTTCCCTGGACAGACAACCCCACCAATGTGTCCTGGAGCTCTGCTTCCCCAGAGCCCTTCCCCACTAGGGAAAAAGAGAGACAGGCTGGGAGTATGGATCAAACTGTCAACGCCCATATTCATCGGGGAAGCAATTACAGAAGCCAGACATTCCACTTTCTGCATCCCACAATGACTTTGAGCTCATACTCCCAGAGGGTTAAAGAATAGGAAAGCTATCAGGGGAGGGCATGTGACATGGAGATCTGGTGGTAGGAATTGAGTAGAGTTGTACCCCTCTTATCTTATGGTTCAGTCAATGTTTCCTTTTTATAAATAAAAATTTAAAAAATAAAAACAAATATAAAAAAAGCCTAAACTAATATTAGCCAGGAAGATAACTCAGTTATAGAGCAAAGAGCTTTTGCTGTGTGGGGTTTAGGATTGATTCCCAGCACTGCATAAGCCAGAGTGGTGCTCTAATCCCTTATTAAATAATCACATATATTTTTAAATAAAACAATACAAACAGAATAAATATGTGGAAGTGATAAAGAAATACTAACAATAATAATCCAATGTTAAGAAGAATCAAATAGAGACACAGAATATAAAAAAGTGAAAAAATTAAATGAAGGAGTGAATAAAAACAAGTTAATAAACCAATATATCATAAACGTCACCCTGCAGAAATGATAACTACAAATAGATGGTAAATGCAAAACAAGTGTTAAGTGACATGGGTTAATAATCACAGAGAGGAAAAATGTCAGGGGGGGGGGTAGATAGCACAATGGTTATGCAAGAAACTTTCATGCCTGAGGCTCCAAAGTCCTAGGTTCAATCCCCCGTATCACCATAAGCCAGAGCTGGAGCAGTGCTCTGGTAACAACAAACAACAAACAAAAAAATGTCAGAGGGGAAAAAATGTAAAGGAGGAAAATTTTGAAATAATTTTGAGAACTACTAGGATTTTAAAAAATGATTTTAGGGGGCCAGGTGATGACACATCTGGTTGAGGGCACATGTTGCCATGTTCAAGGACCAGGGCTTAAACCACTGCTCCTCACCTGAAGTGAGGAAGCTTCATGTGTGCGGAAGTAAAAGCGGATTTGCAGATGTCTTTCTTTCTTCCTCTTTATCTTCTCATCCTGTCTCATTTTCTCTATGTGTCCCGTAGAAGAAAGAAAGAAAAAGAATGAAGAAAAGGAAGAAAAAAGAAAGGAAAAATGGCTGCCAGAAGCAGTCAAAACTGTATAGGCATGTCTTCCCATTGATAACCTTGTGGCAATAAAAAAAATGTTTAGTGACTAGTAAGTTACCAAAATTAAATAAGAACCTTCAATGAGAACTATTATAGTGAAATGTACAACCACTAACATTAAGAAGGGAATTCTCAAAACTTCTAAGAAGTAAAAGTTTGCTACACTAAAAAGGACATTATCAGATTGGCATTTGACTTCTCAGTAGTAACCCTGGGATATATAAACTAATATTTTCCAGGAGCTGAAGGACAACCATAACTGAGTGTATAAAGTTTTTACAGTGGCCCTCCTCAATCGCTATCGAACAGGCCATGGCCAGTGCGCCGCTATGTTCCATTGCTGGGGAGCCAGAGACCACCCGAACTGCCCCTGCGGCTACAGACAATGATCCACATAGTCAACGACTGCCACCTCTCCAGATTCAAAGGAGGTCTTGAAACTTTACATCAGGCTTAACCTGACGCTGTTGACTGGCTACGGAAGAAGGGCAAATGCTAGAAGAAGAAGAACAGTGCCTGGATGTGAGAGCGATCTGGCTGCGACATCTGTCACCCCATTGATCGCCAGGGTTGATTCGACTGATCTGGCTGGCTAGGTGGGTGTCCCCTTCCTCCCTCACCACTCCATGTGTGTCCCTCCAGAAGCTGCGTGCTAGGTCAAAGAGGACAATCTTCCCCTGAATAGAGACGGACTGGTCTTTGGTCGAGGGTATAAGTAGCTGCGCTCCCCTGCTAGAACCTCCAAATAAGCTCCCAAGTTTTTATTGTGCTTTATTAGGGATATGCTGATTTGCAAGACTGTTGTCAAAGGTGAAAACTTCCCATCTCCCCATAATAGGTGTGAGCACATCACACCCTCTAGCAACTTTTCACCTTCTTCCATTCAAGGTCTTCAACTCCCTTTCAACCCTTCCCTCCCCACCCTCAGCCCCCACTTTTGAGTCTTGGATCTGCTGCAATAGTCTGTAACAAACATTTCACTCTGCATTTTTCCTTTCTTTGTATATGACTAATTCCCTAAAATGAAGGGAAAAAACTTATGAAGTATATTACTAAGAAAAACATAACACCAGGACAAAATTATTTGATATGGAAAGCCTGAAAGCAAATCGAGTTGGAAATTTTCAGAATGGTTTAAGTAAACAAGGAGTAAAGAAATAGGGAAAAATTTATAACAACTTAAAACTAAAATTGTAGTTTAAAGTTTATTTATTTTATTATTTATTTATAAAAAGGAAACACTGGGGAGTCGGGCTGTAGCGCAGCAGGTTAAGCGCAGGTGGCGCAAAGCACTAGGACCGGCATAAGGATCCCGGTTCGAACCCCGGCTCCCCACCTGCAGGGGAGTTGCTTCACAAGTATTGAAGCAGGTCTGCAGGTGTCTAGCTTTCTCTCCTCCTCTCTGTCTTCCCCTCCTCTCTCCATTTCTCTCTGTCCTATCCAACAACGACAACAACAATAATAACTACAACAATAAAACAACAAGGGCAACAAAAGGGAATAAATAAATAAAATAAATATTAAAAAAATTAAAAAAAAGGAAACACTGACAAAACCATAGGGTAAGAGGGGTACAACTCCACACAATTCCCACCACCAGAATTCCATATCCCATCCCTTCCCCTGATAGCTTTTCTATTCTTTAACCCTCTAGGAGTATGGACCTAAGGTCATTGTGGGATGCAGAAGGTGGAAGGTCTGGCTTCTGTAATTGCTTCCCTACTGAACATGGGCATTGACAGGTCGATACATACTCCCAGCCTGCCTCTCTCTTTCTCTAGTTGGGCGGAGTTCTGGGGAATCAGAGCTCTAGGACACATTGGTGGGGTTGTCTGTCCAGGGAAGTCTGGTTGGCATCATGCTTGCATCTGGAACCTGGTGGCTGAAAAGAGAGTTAACATATAAAGCCAAACAAGTTGCTGACTAATCATTAACCTAAAGGCTGGAGTAGTGCAGATGAAGAGTTGGGGGGTGGGGTAGGGTGGGGAATCTCCGTTCCGTAGATAAAGTTTAAAACAATGTCAGTACGTGAGACATGAATGGAGAGAAAAGAGAAAGGGTAGTTGAGAGTGTGCTAAGGAAAGTGTCATATTTGAAGGCAATATAAAGATGTTGACATGTTTAAGAGCTTTCTAGGAAAAGATAAACATAGAGTTTAATTCACTTCATGAAGCTTAACTAACATCAGTTTCAAAACCCAATTAGGATAGGAAAAGAAAATTACAGAAAGATCTCACTGGGGAATCACAGACATGAAAAATTCTAATTAAAATAATATCTAAGTAATGCCCATAAAATATTTAAGATGTTAGAATGACCCATTTTCGGGAGTTGGGCGGTAGCACAGAGGGTTAAGTGCATTAAATAATCACATATATTTAAAAATAAAACAATACAAGCAGAATAAATATGTGAAAGTGACGAGAAAATACTAACAATAATAACCCAATGTTAAGAAGAATCAAGTAGAGATACAGAATGTAGAAAAGTGAAAGATTAAATGAAGGAGTGAATAAAAGCAAGTTAATAAACCAATATACCACAAAAGTCACCCTGCAAAAATGATAGCCAAAACAAGTGTTAAGTGACATGGGTTAACAATCACCGAGGGGAAAATGTCAGAGGGAAAAAAAATGTTAAAAAGCACAAGGACCAGTGTAAGCATCCTGGTTCAAGCCCCTGGCTCCCCACCTGCAGGGGAGTCACTTCAAAAGCGGTGAAGCAGGTCTGCCGGTGTCTATCTTTTTCTCTCCCCCCCGTCTTCCCCTCTTCTCTCCATTTCTCTCTGTCCTATCCAACAATGATGACAACAATAATAACTACAACAATAAAACAAGGGCAACAAAAGAGAATAAGTAAATAAATAAGTATTAAAAAAAAAGAATGACCCATTTTCTCAGAGATGATTTTTTTATACACTGGGTGAACTCTTTGGAAACCTCTTAGAGACAGATATGACTAAAACTTAGACCTGTGTTCCTTTCTTTGCCTCTTCTGCTTTTAAAGTCAATAAGAGATCACATTCCTACTCCAGTCTCTGCATTATGTGTAATAGTAATAGAAACCAAAGAAGAAATGACTGTTCTAACACTATTTTGCTAAATAGTTTTTGGAGGGCTTAAATCCAGTTTTCTAGTCTTCCAATAAGTACTGCTGTGCATGTGTAAGACCCTAAGTTCATTTCTAGTACTGGATTTAAAAAAAAAAAAACAGAGGAGGATGGAGTTTCATGAGCAGTGAAACAGGTTTACAGGTGTCTATGTTTCTGTCTCCCTCTCTACCTCCTCTTCCCCTCTCAGTTTCTCTCTGTCCTATAAAAAATAATAAATAAGTAAATAAAGTTGCGCGAGCAGTAGATTCATAGTGCCAGCACTGAGCCCCAGCAATAACCTTGGTGGCAATTAAAAAAAAAAGCACATGATAGATATAGATGTTGATTTGTAGTTATTTTATTATTATTTACTTCTGCTTTATTAATAATATATATCAAAGCTAATGTTTAGCATTCTTAATCTGTTGAGTATCACTCTAGCTTCAAGTTATTTGTGTTAGGTCATCTTGGTCATCCAACATCCAGCCTTTCTACATTTCCAAATAGATTTTTCCCTCTTGGTAAAATGTTTTAAAATAAACTATGCACATAATGCAACCCTCCCCGCCCCCCTTATTTTCAACATTCAGGTTAACCACTGCCCATGCTGTAGTACATTTCATCATAGGGAGAGTGAGTGAGAAGAGACTACAGCATTGAAGCTTCCCTGAATGAAATGAAGGCTGGCCTTGAACTTGGGTTGTGTATGTGGCAAAGAAGTATACTATCCAAGCACAAAGTAGTAGACTAAGTTAACTCGCCAGCTCTGTCAGAATAACTTTTAAAGAATGTCTTCATTGCTATTTTCTCTTTGCACTAAGCTAGTTTTCCCTACCAATAACCAGTCCACTTTTAAAATTCAGAGAATCTTGGAGGGAAAATATCTTCTCAAGATAATATCCTAAAGAAACAAGGATATAGCTTATGGGAAAGGTGCTGCCAAGATAGCTAGAAGAAGCCTGTCCATTCATCATAGAAAGCTCTTCTACCCCACCAATGTGTCCTGGAGCTCCGCTTCCCCAGAGACCCACCCTACTAGGGAAAGAGAAAGGCAGACTGGGAGTATGGACCTACCAGTCAACATCCATATTCAGCGGGGAAGCAATTACAGAAGCCAGACCTTCCACCCTCTGCAACCCACAACGACCCTGGGTCCATGCTCCCAGAGGGATAGAGAATGTGAAAGCTATCAGGGGAGGGGATGGGATATGGAGATTGGGTGGTGGGAATCGTGTGCAGTTGTACCCCTCCTACCCTATGGTTTTGTTAATTTATCCTTTCTTAAATAAAAAATAAATTTAAAAAAAAAGAAAGCTCTTCTATGGAAGTCCGGCGGTAGCGCAGCAGGTTAAGCGCACATGGCGCAAAGCCCAAAAACTGGCATAAGGATCCCGGTTATAGCCCCCTGCACCCTACCTGCAAGGAGTCACTTCACAGGCAGTGAAGTATGTCTGCAGGTGTCTGTCTTTCTCTCCCCCTCTGTCTTCCCCTACTCTCTCCATTTCTCTCTGTCCTATCCAACAACGATGACATCAACAATAATAACTACAACAACAATAAAAAAAACGAGCAACAAAAAGGAAATAAATAAATATTTTTTTAAAAAAGAAAGCTCTTCTACATGGATGCGACTGAGTCACTGTTAACTGAAGTGCAATTGGATGGATACATCACATTTCATCTGATCAATACTTGGTTGCTGAATTTTAGGATGTTTCTACATCTCACTATGAAATTAATGCTATAAAACATTAAAAATTTATTTATTTATTCCTTTTGTTGCCTTTGTTTTATTGTTGTAGTTATTATTGTTGTCGTTGATGTTATTGCTGTTGGATAGGACAGAGAGTAATGGAGAGAGGAGGGGAAGACGGGGGGAGAGAAAGATAGACACCTGCAGACCTGCTTTACCGCTTGTGAAGCAACTCCCCTGCAGGTGGGGAGCTGGGGGTTTGAACCAGGTTCCTTATGCCGGTCCTTAAACTTTGCTCCACCTGTGCTTAACCCGCTAAAAATATTTTACAACGACCTGAGAGGTAGCTGATTTTGAGCTCCAGCATTATATGTGCCAGAGTGGTGCTCTGGTTCTCTCTCCCCTTCTCTTTCTCTCTCTATATATCATGTCAATAAACAAATAAATCTTTAACAACATTTTATAGGTATATCTTTACAAATAATTTCCTAGATTCTCTGTTTTTTAATCTTTATTATTTTTGAATAGACAGCCAAAAATCAAGATGGAGGGGGGAGATAGAGAGGGAGTGAGACAGAGACACCTGAAACCCTGCTTCACCACTTGCAAAACTTTCCTTCTGCAGGTGGGGACCAGGGGCTTGACCCTGGGTCCTTGCCATTGTAACATGTATGCTCAACCAGGTGCGCCACCACCTTGCCCAATTCCTAGGTTCTTAATATTCATTTTTGCTGAACGTGTTTCTAATTACCGTTCATGCTATGAGCATGAATTCTCATGTAAAGAACATGCCACATTCCTGTACAGTCCTCTCAAACTGTCACTTTAAAATATATTTGTGAGGGCCAATACCATATAGTGAACTTTTTTTTTTTCAGTCATAAGACCTAGGTTTAGCCTGGGTTCCACAGTACTGAAGGGAATTTCAGTGCTGAGGGTCTTTCTGTCTGTCTCTCTGTCTTGTCTCTTTCTATTTTTAAAATTTTTATTTATAAAGTAGAAATATTGACAAGACTATAGGATAAGAGGTATACATTCCCACACAATGTTTACCCCCAGAGCTCCATATCCAATCCCTTCCCTTGATAGCTTTCCTATATTTTATCCCTCTGGGAGTATGGACCTGGGATCATTGTGGGGTGCAGAAGGTGGAAGGCCTGGCTTCTGTAATTGCTTCTTCACTGAACATGGACATGGGCAGGTTTATCCATATTCCTTCCCAGCCTGTCTCTCTCATTCTCTAGTGGAGGTGGCCTCCAGACACATGGTGGGGTTGTCTGCCCAGGGAAGTCAGGTTGGCATCATGGTAGCATCTGGAACCTGGTGACTGAAAAGAGTTAAGATATAAAGCAGAACAAATTGTTGATTAATCATGAACCTAAAGTCAAGAGTATTGCAGATGAAGATTTGGGGGTCTTCATTTTGGAAAAAGCTGGTAGGTCTATTTTAGTTATGTTCTAGTGGGCCCATGACTTGATTAGTTTTTGCCTGAGCCTGACATCTAATATGCAGGTGGACCCTGGTTATTATCTGGGGAGATGGTGTCATAGTTGGAAAAAGGACTAGAAAGCTGAATCAGGGAAGAGAGTAGCTCCAGATATGGGAAAAGTATATAAATATTGTTAACTGTAAACCACATCAATTTGATCTGGAGTCCATATTCAGGACAGGAGCCTATGTAACCTCTGCATCCCTGTAGGTCTGAGCTCACATTCTGTGGTCACAATTAAGAACACTCCAGGCTGCACTAATTTGAAGACCCATCTTTCTCAGGTAGTAGATAGAGTATGTTGTCCTACCTCCCTTTGGAGAATGGAACATTCTCTACCATTGTTGATCCACATTGAGGACAAGGTCCTATAGGGGCCCACGAAAAGGTCCATTATATTGTTTCTGATTGAGATGACCAGTGACAGTGGTAAGAGGGATATGCTACAGGTGTAAACCCATAATGTCTGTGTGGGAATTCCAGGACCTCCTGACTAGGGCCCCAGGTGATGGGGTGACCTTGTAGTGGCTAAAGAGTCATCATTATGGCATAAGGATCCTGGTTTGATCCCCCAGCTCCCCACCTGCAGGGGAGTCACTTCAAAAGTGGTGAAGCAGGTCTGCAGGTGTCTATCTTTCTCTCCCCCTCTCTGTCTTCCCCTCCTCTCTTCATTTCTCTCTGTCCCATATAACAATGACAACATCAATAACAACAATAATAACTACAATAACAATAAAAAACAAGTTCAACAAAAGGGAAAATAAATAAATATAAAAAAATTAAAAAGAAAAATTATTTTTAAAAAAAGAGTCATCATTAAAGTATTCCTGTCTCTGACCCTTATTCAGCTTTTGTAGTCCTTAATTTGTCTGATAAGGTTAGCTTTGGAGTGATTGAGGGATGTGTAATAGGAGGTAGATGAGGAGAGTATCTAGGTCTAAGTAGAAACTGTTTGAAGCGGTACTTTAAGGTGTCTTTTAGGTCTTCCTACTTTCTTTGCCTCTGTCTTTCTATCTGAAAAAGTCAGCTATGGGGGGGCCAAGTGGTAGTGCACTGGTTAAGAGCACATAGTAGGAATCACAAAGATCCTGGTTGAAGCTCACAGCTCCCTACCTGTATGGGGGTCGCCTCAGAAGCAGTGAAGCAGGTCTACAGGTGTCTTTCTTTCTCCATCTCTATCTTCCCCTCCTCTCTAAATTTCTCTCAGCTCTATCCTATTAAAAAAACAAACAAACTGGCCCCTAGGAACAGTGTATTAGTAGCACTGAGCTCCAGCGATAACCCTGGAGGAAAAATAAAAGTCAGCTTGGAATAATGAAGCCCTGGTGATGATAAACATAGATTTATTTCAGCATATTTGAAGAACCATCTACAGTTTAGGATATTAACGGGAACTGATGTTCTTCTTGGGCAACTGCAAATGAGTTTTGATTGTTGGGTCTTTGCCCTAAATGCTAGCATTTTTTTCCTCCGCCAGAGGGCAACTGTATCAGTTGGTGCTATAAAGAATTTTAGTGACATTCAACTTGGAAAAAAAAAATGCAAAACTGCCACTTAAGATAAAACTCTTTCTGGCCGTTGGAGTAATTGGATGCTCTGATGAATCACTTAGCAGTGTTCCTGAGCAGCCACTCAGATGCCCTTTACACTTGATGAAAAAGTGAGAGAAGAGGAGAGCTCCAGCCCTGGATGAGTCATGTGTTTTCACCCTTGCCCGATGAGAAAAGGCCCCTGCATCCTGATGCCCTGCCCATGAGCATTAGGTCTGAGAATTCTCAAATGAGATCAATAACAGATTGTCAACCAGGAGACTTCCAGGCAATTAATTGCCTCTCTCAGACACCCCATGCTTCCAGGTTAGACTTAATCAAATAGTGATGCTGGTGAAAATGTATAAAAGGCAATTTAGGGTGGGGGGGGTGGGTGGGATGGGACACAGTCTTTTGGTGGTGGGGATGGTGTTTATGTACACTCCTAGTAGAGTGTAGTCATATAAATCACTAGTTAATTAATATGAGAGGGGAAAAATTAATTGTATGTCTCAAAGTTTTTAAAACACAGACTGAGTCTTCTTAATATATAGGCTGTGTATTTGATATGCGGACTCTCTCAAAAGCCTACACCAAGTATCAGAGGCAACCGGTGGCACAGCTATTTACAAGATACTGGGTACTATACAACAAACCCTAACAAAAGGACTTTTCAAAGTGAACTCAATTACCAATTAATGTGATGATAACATTAACTATCGATTGTCTTTTTGAACCCTAAGACAGCAGGAACCTCACATCTCCACTATAGAGCCTATATTTCTCCCAGTCCTGGAACCTTAGGATAGGGCCCACTTTCCCACATGCCTCTCCCAATCCATATCAAATAATATTGCATCAGCGGATCGCAACCTAATCAGTGCAACGATTGCTACCTCAACATGCTTCAGCTCAGACTGTGTCCAGAGACTTCAGGCGTGGAATGACAACCCTTCAGCTTCATTACTTGGGTGAGACCTTTCCTTTCATAGCATTCTCTAATTCCATCCCAGGTAGATCACTTTCTAACAAAGTCCCAAAACCTAGATATACACCAGGTTCTGTGAGAGAGAGCTTATGTGCACACGGATCCATAAACAAGTGCAAAATATATACCTAAAAGCAGGTACACTAGAGTTTGCAGTGAGTACCCCCCTAACACTTCCTCTTCACTATTCCCAGCTTTGGGTCCATGATTGCTCAATAATTTGTTTGGCTTTGTATGTTAACTCTC
Organism: Erinaceus europaeus; assembly: GCF_950295315.1. NCBI lineage: Eukaryota > Metazoa > Chordata > Mammalia > Eulipotyphla > Erinaceidae > Erinaceus > Erinaceus europaeus. The sequence continues at coordinate 90,919,055 of NC_080170.1, read as the reverse complement.
TTTTCAGCCACCAGGTTCCAGATGCCATCAAGATGCCAGCCAGGCTTCCCTGGACTGAAGACCCCACCAATGTGTCCTAGAGCTCAGCTTCCCCAGAGACCCACCCTACTAAGGAAAGAGAGAGGCAGACTGGGAGTATGGACCAACCATACTCCCAGTCGACGTCCATGTTCAGCAGGGAAGCAGTTACAGAAGCCAGACTTTCTACCTTCTGCAACCCACAATGACCCTGGGTCCATACTCCCAGAGGGATAGAGAATGGGAAAGCCATCAGGGTGGGAAAGCCATCAGGGGAGGGGATGGGATATGGAGATTGGGTGGTGGGAATTGTGTGAAGTTGTACCCCTTCTACCCTATGGTTTTGTTAATTTATCCTTTCTTTAATAAAAAATAAAATAAAATAAAGGCAATTTAGTAGTCACTGCTAACAGAATTAGCTCTATATAAATTCCCTCCAGCTAAAGAAGGTCATGTTGGACACAACTAATCTTTAGCAGAAAGGAATCTCTGATTCAACTCTGAATTTCTTCTCTCTTCTGTGGGAGTAGGTTATGGGAAAGGAAGGTACAGCGAGAATGGGGTTTCTGTTATACCAGATTACTCATAGTTTTATTTGAATTTTTGTATCCACCTAAACAGTTAAGCTTTTGACAGAAATGATCAGAATATACACTAAGACATTTCTTATTTTCCATTTGTAAAATCACATCAGCTTGTGGAGGTCTCTTACTTGGGAACAATTTAGAATAGTAAACAAATAGTCGAACAACAGTTATTCCTGATTCTAGAATATGTGCATAGCCTGTGGTGTGACAAAGTGCTAATAAGCTGCACGGAAGCTGGGAGCACGTCACAGCGTGACAGAGACGGCAGTGGTGGAGAATATGACCAGGCAGATTCAAGCCATGGAATCACGTTTAGGTGACTCAAAGCCCCCCCCCCCCCCCCCCCGTTTGTTCTCTTCTCTTGCCATTTTTCTCCTTTTCTATGCTTCCTCCTGACAAATTCATTTTGATTTGTGTTTTATTTTATCCTTTCTATGATAGATCTTCTCATTTTATATCACGCTGTCATTTCCTGAGCCACCTGATCGGTTGAGTTGGTTTTTACAAACATGTTTTGTAATCTAGTGACCTTCACATAATTTGCAAAGTCAATACTTTTACAGCAGATTCATTTCTTTACCCAAGACTGGGATGATTCATCTCCCGTAGTGAGCCATATGCTTTGCTAATTGATTCAGTGACAACTTTCTGGGCCAGTGCTGTTTATTGACATGGGTTAATCTGGGTTATCTAGTGTTTTTCTGGTTAGGGCTGTGTTATAGACTGACTTCTAGCTTATTTAGCCAAGTGCTCTTAAGCTCAACCACATTAAAAAAAAAAATTGAATGGAGTACTCTTCATGCCAGGTACACAGATGGAGGAGGAAGATCCTTTTAAAGAGTCCACTGAACCAGAATTAAAAAAAAAAAAAAAAGATATTAGCCATTCACTTCTGCTCTCCCATTGCTGATCTGTGGGGCATTCTCATCTGAACATTTGCCTCTTGCTATTGGTATGATTGGCCATGGATGATGTACTAATGTCTGTCCTGGGGCCATAACTTAGTCACTGTTCTCTCCCCTCCCCACACTAGAACAGAAGGAAAAGGATCAAGAAAATATGCTGGGGATTTCTCAATATATATTCTTTTTAAAATCATTTATTAGATAGAGACAGAGAGAAATTGAAATGGAAGTGGGAGATAAAGAGTGAGAGAGACACCTACAGCACTGCTTCACCACTTGTGAAACTTCCCCTATGAAGGTGGGGACCAGGGGCTTGAACCTGAGTCCTTGTGCCTAGTAACATGTGCACTCAACCAAGTGTGTCACCACCCAGCCCCCTTAATATCTATTATTATTATTATTATCATTATTATTTCTACCAGAGGATTGCTTAGCTCTGGCTTATGGTGGTGAGGGGGATTGCACCTGGGCCTTCAGAGCCTCAGGCATGAGAGTCTCTTTGAATAACCATTATGCTATCTGCCCCCACCCTTAATATATATTCTTTTTAAATTTAAAAAAAATATTTATTTATTTATTCTCTTGTTTTATTGTTGTAGTTATTATTGCTGTTGTTGATGTCACCGTTATTGGATAGGACAGAGAGAAATGGAGAGAGGAGGGAAAGACAGAGAGGGGGAGAGAAAGACAGACACCTGCAGACATGCTTCACCACCTGTGAAGTGACTCCCCTGCAGGTGGGGAGCCTGGGGCTGGAACCCGGATCCTTACTCGATTCCTTGCGCTTTGCGCCACATGCTCTTAACCCGCGCTACCACCAGACTCCCAATATATATTCTTTTAAAATATTTATTTATTTCCCCTTTTGTTGCCCTTGTTTTTTATTGTTGTTGTAGTTATTATTGATGTTGTTATTGATATGGTCATTGTTGGATAGGTCAGAGAGAACTGGAGAGAGGAGGGAAAGACAGAGAAGGGGAGAGGAAGACAGACACCTGCAGACTTGCTTCAGAGCCTGTGAAGTGACTCCCCTGCAGATGGGAAGCTGTGGGCTCGGACCAGGATTCTTACACCGGTCCTTGTGCTTAGCCCCACATGAGTAACCTGCTGCGCTACCGCCCTACTCCCCCTTAATATATATTCTTTATGGTTAGAATTGTACCTCCATCTATCTGGACTTTGGTGAGGTTCCAGAATTTTGGCAGTGATCAGTGCTGCTCACTGGTTTGTCATGATCACACTGCTGAGAGAGACATTTCTCCAATTTTGTCTTCCACTTTTACAGATCTTGAAAAGTGTTATGGGCTTACTTGTATCCTCCCTCTCCCAAATAAATTGAAGTTCTAACTCCCACAATCTCATAATGTAATCATTTTGGAAATAGAATGGCTGCAGATATAAATTAATATAAGGTCACCCTGAAGTAAGGTGGGCCTTTCTCTCAGTATGGATCATATTCTTATAAGAAAAGAAGAGATGTAGAGACACATGAAGGAAGAGTAACAATGGGGCAGAGTTGAAAGTGCTTTAGCTGAAAGCCATGGAATGTTCAAGAACACCGGTTACCACCACCAGAAGTTAAAAAGAGGCCAGATAGCATTCTACTCTACATATTTCAGAGAGAGCTATTCTACTTAACATGTTTCAGAGAGAGCATATCCCTACTGACACTTTGATTGTAGATTTCTAGCTTACAAACAATCAACACATTTCTCTTATCTCCTCCAATTTTGTTATTGCAGCCCCTAGGAAATAAGTAGGGTCCACAATGTGGCTAGAGTTTGAATAGTAATGTGGACCAGAGACACAAGATTTTAAGGAGAAGAGGGCAAATACTAGCTTCTTGTAGGACTCACTCTGTTGGTTGCTTTGGAAAGCATTTATTACATAATGTTGTAATCAGTAGTTTATCTACCTCCTCTACTGAAAGCTGTTCAAGGACAGTGATAATTTATACTTTCATTTTTAAATTTGACATCTGTCACATAGTAGGGATGCAGCAAATATTTATTAAACATAGTTACACATATGGGTGAATAATGATCAAAAATGTGTAATTTAGCAGAAGATGTTCCATAATTATGTTACAGACGGGTTATGTGGTGCCATTTTGAGGAAGGCCTTCAATGTTAGGCTAGAGGACTGAACAAAAAGAGAATGGGCTTCCATTTGCCAAGAACTAAGGTAATGTTCGAGAGCTATTTTAGGGAGATTCATTTAACAGTGTTGAGGGTATGTAAGGGATGAACCTTGAGGAAAACCCATTAAGAGGAAATTACAATTGTCCAGATCTAGGGGTTCTCTGAGTTGTTTCACTCTAATTTCAGCTGTTAAAAGATCCAAGTGTGTGTGGGGGGCGGGGGGGGGGCGGTAGTGCATTGGGTTTAGCGCACATCCTGCAAAGCGCAAGGACCTGAGGAAGGATCCCAGTCGGAGCCCTTAGCTCCCCACCTGCAGGGCGGTCGCTTCACAGGCCCTGAAGCAGGTCTGCAGGTTTCTAATCTTTCTCTCCCCTCTCTGTCTTCCCTTTCTCTCTCCATTTCATTCTGTCCTATCCAACAACAATGACAACAACAATAATAGCAACAACAACAATAAACAACAAGGGCAACAAAAGGGAAAAAAATAGCCTCCAGGAGCAGTGGATTTGTAGTGCAGGCATCGAACCCCAGCAATAACCCTGGTGGTAAAAAAAAAAAATCCAAGTGATGTGACACAAAGGATTAAACTCATACTTCCTCTGAGTCAGCAGCATTAGAGGAGACAAGGTATTTGTCCATGTCATGATAGGACAGGACACTAAAGGTGATGATGTTAAGTGGCTGGCTGGCTTCCCAGCCTCCTGTGCAATCTTGCTATTCTTTAGGAATCACTCCCCCTTTGCAGAGAGCTCAGTGGTGAGTGGTGATCAGATGGCAACTTTGCATGTGGCCATTTATCATAAGAGAGAGAAGTGGGCCTTAAGTAGCAGAAGCGAACTTATCAGTTGCTGGAGAACTGGCAGAGATAGAAAAGTTGTTGCCACTGCTCAGTGCTTTCTATGCCAGAGGCTGAAGGAACTTTACTCCTGTTAGATGGATGACTTGGCTCTCCTTCTAAGTCTCAGGAGTTTGTCCTTGGGACAGAAGGTTGATATAGTTACAATATTTGTATGTGCTGAATTCACCTATGTTAGATAACTTGTGTGTTGCCAATGACACTGCTGAATCCAACAGAGAGGTAATTCTCTTTCTGTGCAGTACTGCACACTGTCTACATGGCTGACCAATAGATAGTTAACCCTACTTCTGTCAGCACAGTGGAGTCCGTTTAGGGAGAGGACTAGAAACCTCTTTATTGGTTAAGCGCACATGCCACGAAGTGCAAGGACCGGTTTAAGGATCCCAGTTCAAGCCCCGGGCTCCCCACCTGCAGGGGTGTCGCTTTACAAACAGTGAAGCAGGTCTGCATGTGTCTATCTTTCTCTACCCTTTCTGTCTTCTCCTTTTCTCTCTGCCTTATCCAACAACAATGACATCAATAACAATAATAATAACCACAACAATGATAAAACAACCAGGGCAACAAAAGGGAAAAAAAAATAGCCTCCAGGAGAAGTGGATCCGTGGTGCAGTGCCAACAATAACCCTGGAAGCAAAAAAAAAAAAGAATCCTCTTTATTGCTTTTTTAGGATGCATCTTAATAGGAATCACCCACCTACATCTGGTCATTGTGATTATCTATGGTTATGTATTCTGGAATCAAAAGGCTTCTATACCAAAAAAAGCAACAAGGCAATGGACTGATGCTTAGTCATCAAAACTTTATTTTGCACCAGCTATTTTTGCCATTGTCTCTCAAAAACCACTGGCTTAGAATGTTTGACCACTGGAGATGATCACCCCCCCAACATTTTATCAAGAAAGTTTCAAGCATATAGTTGAAATGATTTTGTAATATACATCCACAGCCCACACGGAGATCTTACCATGAACACTTTCATATTGTCCATCTACAGTAGATTTTTTTTTTTTTTTTTTTTTTTTGCAGAGCTGTGGTCTCAGGCATCATTCTACGGCTCTGGGGTGGAGAGAGAGAGAGAGAGAGGGAGAGAGAGAGAGAGAGAGAGAGAGAGAGAGAGAGAAGGTACACAGAAATGGTGCTTACTCCTTATGCTATAGAGCCTTCTTAGAGTCAATTATATATTTTTTAAGACAAAACCTTCAGTACACTGAAAATATTTTTAGTAATGATTATGAAGTAAAATGAATAATAATAAAAATTATGTAAAAATTTCTCAACTTTGTTAACTTTTTTTTCAGCCACCAGGTTCCAGATGCTAACATGATGCCAACCAGACCTCCTAGGGCAGATGACTCCACTAATGTCTCCTGGAGCCCAGCTTCCCCAGAGCCCTTGCCCACTAGGGAAAGAGAGAGACAGGCTGGGAGTATGGATCGACCTGTCAACGCCCATGTTCAGCGGGGAAGCAATTACATTACTTTCTGCATCTCATAATGACCCTGGGTCCATACTCCCAGAGGGATAAAGAATAGGGAAGCTATCAGGGGAGGGGGGTAGGATATAGAGTTCTGGTGGTGGGAATTGTATGGAGTTGTACCCTTCTTATCCTATGGTTTTATCAGTGTTTCCTTTTTATAAATAAAAAAATTTTAATTAAAAAAAGAGAACAAAAAGACTAATAAAAAAAATAAGGAAAATGACACAAAAAGTATGGACCACTAAGGAGGATTTCATTTTAAGACTTCTTAGTTTTATAATTAGAAAACTTAGAGCATCATTTGTCATTTCATCAGCTTATTCAGAAATAAAATCCTGGAAGCTATTGTGTATAACCTGACATGATTTTGTTTGTCAGCCTCTTCTTTTTCAGCTAATCTTTGACCTCTTTTCAGCAGGCAATATCTTACTTGCTTCTCTGTGACCCACCCTTGAATGAAACTGCTGTTTGTATCCTGCTCAGCAAAGCAGTGTGTTCCTTTAACAGTGCCATTGGCGAGCTTCCCCTTGATTCCCAGTACACCCAGGGAAGCATGTCTGAATCACAGATACAGATGTGTTAATGTATGAGCCATTTTCACCTTTTCCTCTCCATCTGCTAAGGGAATTCTCACAGTGCTCTTCAGGATTATTATTCTCTCCTTTTCCTTGAACAGAATTCATACCCTACGTCTGAAAGAATAGGGAGAGGGGAGAAAGAGGCTTATAACAGAAAGGGCCTGGGGTTTACTGAGATCTAAAAGAGGTGGGGAGAAGAAGGGAAAACCATGGTTTCAATAATGAATCTTCAGAGTGTAGCTTCACAGTAAGAGCAGAATTACAGAGTGAGACTCTTAGAGCAGGCAGGAGATGCAAGCAAGAGGAACAGTACTGGAGATTTATTTGTAAGAAGCCACGCTGAGGATGATACATTAAATATACATATGTATATATATACAAACATATATATGTATATATATTATTTTTTTCTCCAGGGTTATTGCTGGGGCTCGATGCCTGCACTATGAATCCACTGCTCCTGGAGGCTATTTTTTTCCCTTTTGTTGTTGCTGCTATAATTGTTGTTGTTGGATAGGACAGAGAGAAATTAAGAGAGGAGGGGAAGACAGAGAGGGGAGAGAAAGCTAGACACCCACAGACCTGCTTCAGGGCTTGTGAAGTGACTGCCTTGCAGGTGGGGAGCTAGGGGCTTGAACCGGGATTCTTAAACCAGTCCTTGAACTTTGCACCATGTGTGCATAATCCATTGCACTACTGCTCAGCACCCCATTAAATCTTTTTATCTGTTCATCCGTTTGGGAACCATGGCCTTACACATGCATGCCTTCACTAGTCCCAGTCCTGTTTTTTATTCAGATAAAGAGAATGAGAGACAGAAAGAAGGAGAGATACCACAGCACTGGAGCTTCTTTTGGTGTCAGGGTATTTTCTATGTGGTGCAGGGACTCAAAGGCATGCACCCTACCTGGTGAACTATATCTCTTCTGGCCCAATAGATTAACTCTTAGTATTTATTAATGCAGGTGAAACAGTAATGAATAATAAAAATATGTATTGACAGTTGGACTTAGTTCTTGGGAGGCAACCATAATTAGAGGCTTAGCTGAGGCTCCTGACTCATCATTGGGGGGCTTTAAGAACATGTTAGTGTGGGTACAGAGCTGACAGCTAGGTCCCTTTAACTCTCACTATATAGAAACAAGGCAGCTTCAGTTTCTGAACCAGACCCGGTAGAGGTAAATTGATTCCTTTCCTCTGAAAGCTAGCCTGAACCATTTCTTCTCAAGTGAGAATGTGAGGGGGATGAAGACAGGCTTTGAGGCATCTCTTGATGCTCACACTCAAAACAACTAAATATGGACACAGAAGACAGAGAAGCTCCACCCAGGCCTGATGATGTGAATGTAAGTAGAGTGTGGGAAGTCCCTGCTATTATTCAAATGCCATCTATTGCTGACACTCTTCCTAACATGAATTCATGTTGCTTTTCCGTGAAAAGGAACAATAATAAAACACTTTGTCTTCTTTTGGTCCTTAGTGGGTTTTACAAATGTGGACTTGTTTTTTGAGCGTAATGCTGGACAGTTGACTTGTAATTATTTTTCTAAAACTCTAAGAAAATTAGACTGATCTCTACACACATTCCATTTTAAAATTTAATTGGTGCTAACTGAGACCGCCTGCAATGTATTCCTATACTTAAAGACCTAACCCTGGCCTTGTCAATTCCTCATGTGTTAGCATTTTGTGTTTCCCTTTTTTGGGGGGGATATTTGAAAATAATTTAGCACCATGGTTGATTCATCCTATAATAGAATGCTTTTCTCTTTAGAAACAGTTCTTCTTCCTGCACATACTGCATTAAATGAGGTCCAGTCTAGTTCAATTTCACCAGGCAAGATATAAGCTACATTTCACTCTAGGGGTTGACAAGGGTATTTGGCAAAAAGAATGAGAGAGCCATAAATAATTCAGAATGTGCTTGGTCACATATTTTCTCATTAATTGGTAGGGTTAAAGACAGGAAGACAAGTACTTTCAAGGGAAGAGTCAAAGATAAAAACTAAGGAAATTCTTGCCCAAAGGAAATGATTTCCTTGGAATTGGTGTTCTAGATTGTCAGCCTTAAAAGAATGTGTGATTAAAAGTCAGTTTATCACTGGAGTTTAGTTACCCTGGCCTGAATAAATCTCACCTTCAAAGAAGCTAAATTCTCACATAACTTATTAATTAATTCACAGTATCAACTGACAGAAGAAAATGAAACAAAAAGGAGAACAATTAAATTATATATTATATATATATACATATATATGTATATATATATATATATATATATATACATATGTTTTCTTCTTGAACATAGTACTTTGCACACTAATGCATTCAGGGCAGTATTTTTTTTTTCTAATCTGAATGCTTTTTTCCATTCTCTGATTTATTTTTAAATTATTTTTCATGTATTATTGAGGAAGTGAGTCACTAATCAATTCCTGGCTGTTTTTGAAGTACACATAGGTAAGCACATTGATTTCTGCAGCCCTCACAAGTCAGAACACCATCTGTAAAGTTTTTTTCCTACCACTATCACAAGCTATAATTAGGAAATCAATTAATTTCTAATTAGGAAATCAATTAATTTCTAGGTAGAACTTGTTCATATCCTTATTTTCAGTCCTGTTTCTGCCTAGCAGAAATTGGTCATAGGAGGAAAGCAATGTAATGCAAACATTTAAAATATAGACATACATTTCTACAGCTATGTATGCATTAACTAATTGGCATAGACTCATAACCCCCTGACTTCCATATTCTCCAGTGTATATTCTGTAAGATTCAAAACTGTTTGCCACAGCACCAATTTAACAGAATTGAGAGTTGAGGAGAGACCATAGGACCATTTCACTGGTTTTTCTAACATCTTTTTTTTCTTGTGTTCATTGTGGGATTTAACTAAGTACAATATATTATGCTTATATTAATAGTTTTGCAGCCCAAAAGGTGGCACAGTGGGTAAAGCATTGAACTTCTCAAGCATGAGGTCCCTAGCGCAATACCAAGCCTCACTGCATGTGCCAGAGTGATGTTCTTGTGTTCTCTCTCCCCAATTAATAAGATACTTTTTAAAATAAAAAATTTCGGGAGTCAGCGGGTAGCGCAGTGGGTTAAGCACATGGGGTGCGAAGCCCAAGGACCGGCATAAGGATCCCAGTTCCTGTCCCTGCTCCCCACCTGCAGGGGAGTTGCTTCACAGGCGGTGAAGCAAGTCTGCGGGTGTCTATCTTTCTCTCCCCCTCTCTGTCTTCCCCTCCTCTCTCCATTTCTGTCTGTCCTAACTATGACAACATCAATAACAACAATAACAATAACTACAATGGAAAACAAGGGCAACAAAAGGGAAAATAAATAAATATAATAAATATAAAAAAATAATTTCATCGATTTACTTATGCAATTTGGTACAAAGTTCTCCTGGTTGGAAATTTCCATTCAAGTTATAGACCCTTCTAACTGATGCTATCTTTTTGTTTCCTTTTTCATTAAAGATATCCAATATCTCAGTCCAGGTGATCAGTGCTCAAGAGAAGCTGCCCATGAGGCGACCATCACGAAAAACCATCAGCAGAATCAAACCCAAGAGGCAACCCAAGAAGAAAACTGCATTTTGGAATGTCCAAAACAAGATCATTCTCTTCACACTGTTTTTATTTATCCTGGCTGTCATAGCCTGGACATTTCTTTGGCTCTACATCAGTGAGTGAAAAACCTATATTCCTCTGGGCTTAGGCTGCTCTGTGAGTTTGACATCAGTGATGCCTAGGCCCCATATAACCTCAGTGTTTCTGATAGAATTTTACTATTTCCTAGACTGGTAGCTTTTTTTGGGAAGCATTGAGCTTTTAAGAAGAAAGCAAACTAAAGTTGTCTTTACATTTCTTCTTTGACCACCATTGCTTTCTTTCCATAGGTAAGCCGGAGGAGGGGAGCAGAGGGTGTGGTGAACAGAAATGAAAAGGATATCCAAGAGCTTCAGACTAGCTGGGAAATAAATAGCTTTAAAAAAATGAATGTAATGCCAAACTGTTTCATTTCCTCATTCCACCCACTGCCTGTTTCTAGGCAACCTTACATTTCCAGCTCCCTGAGTTTCATTTTACTCACTTATCTTTCTTTCTTGGTTTTCTGTTTTTGTTAATCTGACTGGTTATGATTCTATCTACTTGAATGATCCTTTTTGGACAGGAAACATAATTTAGCTCTTTCTTATATTGTTTTTCTTACCCATGAATCTCATGGTAGTTATAGTATTTGTTATTGACTTATTCTGAAATTCCCATATTATGCGTGTTCATATATTTGATGCAGGGTATGTGTACTCTCAAAGATATTACAATTTGGCTAATAAAACAATATCTATAGGCAAAGAATGGATAAGTATTGGTCACTTGCATATTTAAAAATCTAAGCTCTATCGTTTGTGTGGCACAATATAAGACAATAAGCACACCAAGATGCACCTTTTGTCTCAAAAGAATTCAGGTACATTTTCTACTTTCCAAAAACATGGTTGAGTGATACAGAGGATATAGGAGTCTTGTTTTGTTTTCTTTTTCTTAAGCTACTACATTGCAATCATAGTAGAGAGGCATCCATCCAAACTTACCCAGGCATAATGTCCGTAGTGTCTTCAACTGTTCTTGAAAATTCACTAGACATATTTTAGAATGTCCACTATAAACTGAACCTAGTGGAAAGCATGGGAGCATAAGTGGTAGACAAGAAAGAATCTCCTGTTATCAAGGTGCTTATGAACCAGTGCGGGAAAATCAGGTCAATGAACAATTACAATGAAGAAAATTAAATGCAGTTCCAACCTAGAACAAACCAACTTATATCCCATCAGTTTTCTGACAACTTTCAAGTGCCACACTTGCAATGTTCTGTTACTTTCATGAAAGGTTTTTGAACTTTGTGAAGCAGATTGATATTTTAGGAAGGCAGGCCAGTGCAAGCAAAGAAAAATTGGTATGCATCAGAATTATTCAACAAAAAAAATTGAGGTTAGTTTTGAGATATGGAATTTTGACATGGAAAGTGACTTTTAAGAAGTGAGTTCTCAGGGAAACCATGCAGGCTCTGTTTGTTTGAACTGAAGGAAAGAATTAAAAAAAAAAACAGTGTGATTCAAGGTTAAATCAATTTTCCTTGTACTGCTGTTTTCCTGACTCTAAGTACTTATTGATAGAATATGTGAGCTTTTAGATAGAAGGCACACTTTGAACTCATGTTTCAAAGATTATTCAATGGAAAATAAAATCTAAAAAGCACTCCCTTGGTAAAATTGGAGGTAAAAATGACTGTTTTCTGTAAGAGATCTTGTGGGGCAGTGAGATCTATTCAAGGTCTTATGATCTGAAAAAAATTCCATGACAGTTTAGACTAACCCTTCCTTCATTCCATAGTTTAATTATACTCTAGGAGCTAAGGTTGCGCTAGGTGGGACATGTAAGTGAGGCAGCTTCCTATTACTTACATAGGCTTTTCCTTTCTCATTTAACCACGATAGCATTTTCATGTGCTGGGCATATGCTAAGAGAGAATGTGTTTGTTTGTTTGTTTACCCCTCTCTACTTCCTGTCACTTCCTTCCTCCCCTTTTTCCACAAACATTTATTGCCCTTCAAAGCTAAGTCAGGCACTTGCTACCCAATATAGGTGCTGAGGGATGAAAATAAATCATTGCCTATCTAGGATAGACACAGATATTAGTGAAAGTAAATCCTTACATGGGAGTAAATCCTTAGTAGCTAAAAGAAGAGCCAGAAAAAAGATCCCATCCTCATCCTCCCAATGTCAGGTGTCCAAAACTAGACTCAGACATAGTAGAGATTACATCCCTATCTTGAGCAGTTTCTGTACAAGCCTGACACTGATTCCTTAAGGGGTCACTTCCTGAGTATTTTAGTAGGAGTGAGTTGATACTGGGCTCAGGGTGAATTTTGTGTCTAATCAGAAGGACGAGTTCACCACATTTCCAAATATACCAGAAATGCCAGAACTGGGTCTTGACCCAGCTACTTGGATACAACTATGTCCCTCAAACAGGGTTTGGGATGAGTGGTGGTCAGCCACTTTGCCTATTTCACCTCAGAGGTTGAGGTGTGCATTTCTTTTTCTTTTCTTTCTTTTTTTCTTTTCTTTTTTTTCTTTTTCCCACCAGAGCACTATTCAGCTCTGGTTTATCGTGGTACAGGGGACTTGAATGTAGGAATTCTGAGCCTCAGGCATGAGAGTCTCTTTGCATAATCATTATGCTATCTACCCCACCCAGAGTGTGTATTTCTTAACACTGCTTGCATAGACATTGGACCTCTGAAACATATGTGTGTTCTTTTTGCTGCTGAGTAGCTCTAAGGCACGTATGCAGTCATATAATCTTTATCCTTGACTTTTTAAATCTTATACTTAGGTATTTGCCAGACTTGGATAATATAATCTAGTGGGTATGATATGTACTATTGACGGAGGACACACGATTAACTACAGATAAAGCTTTGCAGGCTGTGGGCTAGCAACATATGTAGCTGCCTATTATAAAGTCCCATTAGAAGTCCAAGACTGACATGGAGCAGATAGTGCTTTACTGCCACAGATGGGACAGTTAATTTACTAATCACCTTCTCTTCTATCCAACAGGCAAAACAGAAAGTAAAGATGCTTTTTACTTTGTTGGAATGTTTCGCATCACCAATATTGAGTTTCTTCCTGAATATCGACAGAAGGAGTCCAGGGAATTCCTATCAGTAGCAAGGACCGTGCAACAAGTGGTGAGAGGCTGCAAAGGGCAGGGTACTGGGGAGCAGGGATGACAAGTGTCATCGATGAGCAGAGTAGGTGAAGGGGTTGTCAGAGGGAAATAGGAGTTGAGTTCATCTTGACTGTAAGATAGAATTGCTTATTTGAAAGAATTACTTTTTTTTCCTGCTGAAAGTAAAAAAAGAAGTGGTTTTCTAAACCTCAGTTTTGCTCATCTTTGAAGTAAAAGAATTTGGATTTAGATGCATTTTAAGGTGCTTTGTGGGGTAAATAGCATAATGTTTATGCAAAAGACTTTCATGCCTGAGGCTCTGAGGTCCCAGTTTCAATTCCTAGCAGACCTGAGCAGTGCTTTGGTATAGGAAAAAAAAAAAGTGTTAAAATTTTTATGGATCATTTCTATGATCTGTACACATTTATTTAAATCTTAATACCCTGACTTAAAACAAAACTTTGCTCATTGTAAAACCAACATACATTTACAGTTAACATCTATAAAACTCAAGCACAGGGAACTATGCAATATAGGGATATTCGTAGATACTCAGCATTATACCCTGATTTTCCCACTTAACATCAGATTGTAAATTTATGTGCAAGTAAGTATTCTTTTAAAACACTGGAGTGAGCAGTGGTGTAACCGATCAAGTGCACATATTCCCAAGAGCAAGGACCCAGCATTGAGTTCTCACTCCCTACCTGCAGGGGGTCCTATAAGTGATAGAGCAGGTCTGCAGGTGTCTATCCTTCTCTCCCTTTCTCTGTATCCCTCTCCTCTTTCAATTTCTCTTTTTTAAACTATATTTTTAATTTTATTTGTTTATTTGATAGTGACAGAGAAACATTAAGAAGGGAGGGGGAGATAGAGAGGGATTGAGTCAGAGAGATACTTGCAGCCCTATTTCACCATTCGTGAGGTTTTCCCCTTGCAGGTGGGGACCAGGGGCTTGAACCTGCATCCTTGCACAACATAATGTGTGCCCTAAACCAAGTGTGCCACCTCCTGGCTCCTCTCTCTCAATTTCTCTATGTCCTATTTTTTTAAAGGTGCTAGGAGCTGTGGATTTGTGGGTTCAGCAATAATGCAGGTGGCAATTAAAAAAAAGAATATTCTTTTAAAACATACATTTTAATAACCACAAAATTGATAGATTCCTATTTGTTGGGCCTTTAAGTTATTTCCAGCTTTTGTTATTATAGGTAATGCTACAATAAAACTTCCACAGAAACTGTATCTGTCTCTAATACTTCCCTTGGTGGTTTCTTAAAAGTATAATTGGCCAAAGAGATAAATACCGATTTCATGGCTCTTAGTACATCTAACTGACTGACTAGGAACTTTCTGCCTGTTCTTATCTGCGGAGTAATGGAGAAAGTGACCTGGTTGTTGGAGACTCCTATGTAGTGACATTCAGCCAGGTACAGTGAGGAGCTTGTGAAAAGGAGTTGGCAAAAAACATAGTGAGAGCATTGGTTATTACTGAAATTCTCCTTTACACTGTGTGTGTGTAAACCTCAGCTTTTATAAAAAAATTTATTAGTGATTTAATAATGATTAACAAGATTGTAAGATAACAGGGGTACAGTTCACACAGTTCCCACTAGTAGAGTTTCGTGTCTAATCCCCTCCATTGGAAGCTTTCCTATTCTTTATTCCTCTGGGAGTATGGACCAAAAAAAAAAAAATTCTTTTTCTGTTTTCTTTATCCCATAGTGTCTGCTAGCTGATCTCTCCAGTTAAAAAAATTCATTTAACAATGATTGACAAGAATGTATGATAAGAGGGGTACAATTCCACACAATTCTCACCACTAGAGTTCTGTATATGCTAACCCATTGAAAGATTCCCTACTCTTTATCCCTCTGGGAGTATGGACCCAGGATCATTATGGGATGCAGAAGATGCAAGGTTTGGCTTCTGTAATTGCTTCCCCACTGAACATGGGCCTTGACAGGTTGATCCATACTCCCAGATTGTTTCTATCTTTCCCTTGTGGAACAGGGCTCTGCGGAAGTGGGGATCGAGGACACATTGGTGAGGTTAGGATCGCATCATAAAAGCATCTGAACTTGGTGGCTGAAATGTGGTAAGATACAAAGCAAATTGTTCAATAACAGGAGCCCAAAGGTAGGTATAGGGCAAATGAAACTAGGGTTTTTTTGTGTGAAAAGAATCTAGGAAGTCTATTTTAGATAGGTTCCATGTGGACCATGACTTTAGTAATTCTTGCCTGAGCTCAGTAGCTAGCTAACTTGCAGGTGGACTAAAAATATCATTTGGGAAGATGGTGTCAGAATTGAGAACAGGACTAGAAAGCTGAATTAGGACAGAGAGTAGCACCCAAATACGAGAAAAGTATATATATACCATTAAATTTAAACCCCATCTATTTGACATAGGGCCCATATTTATTCATATTTAGCACAGGAGCCTGTGTAACCTTTGACTTCATCCGTCTAAGGTCTCAGTTCATGGTCACAGTTAAGCACATTCTAAGCTGCACTCATTGCAAGACCAGTCTTGACCTGAGTGGCATAGTAGGTTGACCCAGTCTCCCATCAGAGAATGGGGCAGTCACTACCATTGCTCCTCTACATTGATGGCAGTGTCCTGTAGAGGCCCACAGGAGCGTTTATGATGTTGTTCCTGATGGAGACGACCAATGATAGTGGAGAGAGGGATCTGTCAGAGGTCTAGGCCTATCCTATCTATGTGGGAATCCCAGGATTCCCTGACTAGAGGCCCAGATGATGGGACAGCTTTAACCCTCAACTTTTAACGTATCAGTTATCGCTTCAACTAGCTCTCAGGTGTAGGCATTTTGATCACCACTTAGTACGCACATGAGCAAAATGAAAACAACAACAACAAAAAAAATCAAGGAAGAAGAAAATCAACAAAAAAAGAAAGAAACCTGAGGTCTAGATTGCATGTTCTGTGTTGCATGATGAATTTAAACTGCACATATCATTTTCCACTATGCATTTTTATTTGTAAATTGTTTTTACTCTGCTTCAGGGGGCCATCAGGACGGATTTACTATTGTAAAAGAAAGAGAATACAGAGGACGAATTAGCAGGCGAGCAGCAGTTTAGCTGTAAAAGTATTAAATAAAGGCAAAGAAGGCAGATTGATTGAATGGCTCCCTTTTGAGATTCAGCTGTGTAGTTTTTAAAGGGTCCTGTGTTTCCTTTGTGCCTGGAAAATTTATAGGAGGAATAGTAGATCTGGCTGGGGGCACCACCTAGTGGCTAGTATAAGCACGTGTTCTTAGCAATAAACTACATCCATAGATAAGTTTGTCAAAAAAAAAAAAAAAGAATGAATATATATATATATATATATATATATATATATATATATATATATTCATTTGAATGTATATATACACATTCAAAAAACAAAAAAGAAGCAAAACTTATTTAAATTCAGGAAGTGAAAAATCAGTTTGGAATTAAATGACTTTAATTTAATTTGAGGTTCACTTTTCTCTTTGCTGACTGTCAGAGCTTAGACCATCAGTATGTTAGGTACTGTGAGAGGAAACCAAGTTTGAATATATATATATGATAGTCAACCCATATCTGTGACCTTGGAAGAACCACTGCAGTTTCTTTCCAATAGAAGTAATGGGGACACAAAACTCTGGCAGTGGAAAAGGTATGAAGTTATATTCTGGTGTTATCTCATAATTTTGTAAATTAATATTGAATCAATAATAAAATAACATTAAAAATAGAAAAAATAGTCTTTCAAATAAACAGAAAATATGCTTTAAGGAGTTTGATTCATTAATTTTTTTTTTGGAGGGGGGGAAGTATCCCTTGGAATATGCAGAATACACAAATTAAACTTGAGTAGGATGTTATCAGACAGCGATAAATGAACAATGATGACGTACTATTCTTCACAAAAAGCAGAATGTATGGAACCAAAGATAGCTGTAAGAAGCAAAACTCAGTGGTCCAGTAGGTGGCACACTGAACTCTCAAGCAGGATGTCCCAAGTTCAATTCCTGGTAGCACATGTACCAGAGCGATGTCTGGTTCTTTCTGTCTTACCTACTATCTTTCTCTTTAATAGATAAATAAAACATTCAAAAAAATAAAAAAGAAGGAAAACTTATTTAAATTCAGGATGTGAAAATAAGTTTGGAGTTAAATGACTTTAATTTGAGGTTTGCTTTTCTCTTTGTTGACTGTTAGAGCTTGGACCATCAGTATGTTAGGTACTGTGAGAGGAAGCCAAGTTTGAAAGACTTCTCACACCTCAGTTCTTTTCAGGTAAACCTGGTTTATACCACCTCTGCCTTCTCCAAATTTTACAAGCAGTCCGTTGTTGCAGATGTCAGGTAATGTACACCATTTTTCTTTGGGATTTCTATGTTCACTTCTTAAAATTGTGGAAAGATTGAGATACCACATTCTCAAATAATTTCTTGGAGGGAGAGGGATTGTAAAGTGAAGGATAACCAGAGACCCAACTCTTCACCTTGCTTTCACATTGATTTTTAATTTTTATTTAATATATCCTTCCCTCTTTCCATAATAGAAAATTTGGGCCCTGATATCATTATCATTATAACTAGTTAAATTGACTATAAACATGACTACCATAAGAATGAGGGCAAAAATGAAATACAGTTCAGTATTTATTTTTTAATTTTACTTATAAAAAGGAAACACTGACAAAACCATAGGATAAGAGGGGTACAACTCCACACAGTTCCCACCACCAGAGCTCTGTATCCCATCCCCTCCCCCAATAGCTTTCCTATTCTTTAACCCTCTGGGAGTATGGACCCAGGGTTATTATGGGGAGCAGAAGGTGAAGATCTGGCTTCTGTAATTGCTTCTCCAATGAACATGGGCATTGACAGGTCGATCCATACTCCCAGACTGTTTCTATCTTTCCCTAGTGGGACAGGGCTCTGGGGAAGTGGGGCTCCAGTGGGAGGTCCAGTTGGTATCATGTTAGCATCTGGAACCTGGTGGCTGAAAAAACAGTTAACATATAAAGCCAAACAAATTGTTGACTAATCATGAACCTAAAAGCTGGAATATTGCAGGTGAAGATTTGGGGTCTCCATTTTGAAGATAGCTAGTAGGCATATTTTAGTTATATTCCAAAAGGCCCATGACTATACTAGTTTTTTTCCTGAGCCTGATCTCTGATATGCAGGTGGACCCAAGTTATTATACGGGGAGATGATGTCATGCTGGAAAAAGGACCAGAAAGCTGGATCAGGGAAGAGAGTAGCTCCCAAATATGGGAAAAGTGTATAAATATTGTTGACTGTAGACCCCATCGATTTGATCTGGGGCCCATATTCAGTGTAGGGGCCTATGTAACTTCTGCATCCCTGTAGGTCTGAGCTCACATTCTGTGGTCATGAGTAGGAATGTTCCAAGCTGCCCCAATTTTAGGATCCATCTTCCTCAAGTGGAAGATAAAGTATGCTATCCAACCTCCCTTCAGAGGATTGAACGTTCTCTATTGTTGTTTATCCACATTGAGGTCAAGGTCCTATGGGGGCCCACAATGGAGTCTATTGTGTTGTTCCTGATGGAGATGACCAGTGACAATGGAGAGAGGGATCTATTCCAGGGAGAAATTGAGAGGGAGGGGGGAATTAGAGATGGAAAGAGAGGAAGAGAGAGAGAGACAGAGAGAGAGGAGCTTTCCCCCTGCTGGCGGGGGCTAGGGCCTTGAACCCTGGTCCTTGGCATGGTAATGTACACAAAATGCATCAACACTTGACTCCCAGTTCAGTATTTTTCAATATGTATCCAGTGAAAAACCAAAGATCTTCTGAGGGGGGAAAAAAACATTGTGATCAAATAAATTTTAAAGAAAAAAATTCTTTGCTGTGTACTGGCCTCTCATGTATCCACAGAGATTCACAATCCATTTTAATTTATTAAATATTCTGAGAACTCTTAAAGTGCACATTTTGTTTACTTTCCATTTCCCAATATACTTACAGAACATATGTTTCTTTCATAAAACATGAAAACATTGCAGTAAGGAGCACTTAATCTGGAGTCAAGCTAAAAGCAAATTGGGCATGGTTCCTAGATTTGCTATTTATTAGCTGAGAAACTCCGAAGTTTAATAATTGAGATTGCTTTAGTTATCTGTGAAACTGGAGCAAGAGTAAGAGCAATAATTTCCTTTTAGGATTAAAATGGGATAAAGCAGATTTAGCACAGTGTCTGGACATGGGAAGGCATAAATAAGCAGAGCTAATGCTACTTGTAATGATGTGACTACTGATTGAGATCCAAAGAAATAGTTTATTTTCCATGCAGGTGTAACTGATACACTCTTGCCTGAAACAAGAGTATGTGTATCATTATGCTTCCTCTTCCTAGTCCTTTTAGGAAGTCAGTGTGCCCAGTGATCTATAAATCTTTAATTTGTCAGTTGGGTCATTCATAGAACATACCTCTCTACTTCATGAGAGGTATCCTTGAGCATATCTCTTTTATTTTTTTCTTATTATAGCAGTAACAACAAAGGTGGCCTCCTTATCCATTTTTGGATTGTGTTTGTCATGCCACATGCCAAGGGCCATATCTTCTGTGAGGACTGTGTGGCAGCCATCTTGAAGGACTCCATCCAGACGAGCATCATAAATCGGACTTCTGTGGGAAACTTGCAGGGTCTGGCTG